>NC_073303.1:201801836-202063198 GCF_027595985.1 Sorex araneus
CAGGGATGCGGTTGCCGTGGCGACGTGCCCACATCTCCAGCCTGACCTCCTGCACCTGCCATGCCCTTCCCTGGCTCCGGGCCCCACCGTGACTTTCTCTCATGGAATGGAGGGGGTGTCTTCCGCGGGGGCTCCTGGTTCCCGGGCAAGGGGCCAGCGCTGCCTCTGCAGCCCGAGCCGTCCTATTTCCCCGGGGGACAGGAGAGCAGCTCAGGGAGGCCCACGGCATGCTCTGGGCCGTCCCCGGGCTGTGGGACGGGGCTGGGGTGGGCTTGGGGCGGGGCCCAGGGTCCATGGCCTGTACCTCCATGTGGTGGGGGCCAGGTGCTGCCCTGGGAGCCAACACCTCAGCAGGTGTAGAGCAGACAAGAGTGGGAGCACTGCAGCCCTGAGTGGGAGCATCACAGCCCAGAGTGGGAGTACCACAGCTCAGAGTGGGAGCACCATCACCCAGAGTGGGAGCAATACAGCACAGCTCAAAGTGGGAGCACCACAGCCATGCGTGAGCACCACAGCTCCGAGTGGGAGCACCACTGGCCTGAGTGGGAGCACCACCGCCTAGAGTGGGAGCATCCCTTCCCCGAATGGAGCTCCCGACTAGGCCCACAGTAGAGGAGCAGGGAGGAGGGCGGGCAGAACAGACGCGTGTAAACACACTCTCGCCCCGGACCAGCATGCACGGCCTGAGGTTCAGACCAGAACAGAGGCAGGTGGGCGTGATGCACCCCGCTAGCTCCCGCCTTCCGGGAGCCCGGGGTGTGCAGGCCGGCTGTTTCCGTGCAGGGGGGAGAGACAGGCATCAGGAAGCTGGAGGGGTCCGCGGAGCCTGCCCCGGGCACCTCGAGGAACCCTGGGAGCAGCCGGGACCCGTCAACTGGCCGGGTCAGCTGGCCGGGTCCCCTGCGGTGCAGATGTCTCCGTGCCCGGCAGATCAAAGCCGGCCGTGCCGTGAACCTAATGAGGACCTGTCCCGGCCCGTGCCCCGCCACAGACGCCCCACACAGCCCCGGACCACCTGCTGAGAGCCACCGAGGCTGGGGTGGAGCGACAGGTGGGCGCCTCGGCAGGACGGAAGCCCATCACGGACTGAGTGTCCACCTGATGACCCACTCCCAAAGCCACCCACTCTTGTCGCCATGGCAACACGCAAGGCCGGAAGGTCCCGTCACCCCCTGGCCCACCCGGGGCCCTGGCAGCCCCACTGCTAGTCTGGGCAGCCGCTGAGTGGCCCTCTGCAGGGGACGGGGCAGCAGAGGGACAGGGTGTGTCGGGACAGACCTTCCCAGAAGGAGCACCATGGGGCTGAGCGTCTACAAGGGCACTGATGGAGAGGGAGGGACTGGCGTCAGGGCAGGACAGTCCCGGGGGGGACGTCAGCTTCCTCCTGAGAACCAGGGCTCAGGGAGGAGGTCCCGGCTTTCCTGTGGGAGGGGGGGCCGCCTCAAGAAGGAAATCCGGGGCTCAGAGGGGGTAGAGAGGGAGGGAGTAAAGGCGCCGGCCTGTGCCCCACTGACCCTGATTCGAATCCCGGGCACCCCCTCCCTGAGCACCCCCGGGGGCCAGCCTGGGACACAGAGTCAGGGATAGCCCTGAGCACTGCCGGCCGTGGCCCCCACACCAAACCAAGTCAAGCAATGAAATCCCCCGCGTGTCACCCGGAGCGTGAGAGCAGGTGGAAGGAGCCAAAAGGAGGTGGGGGACGAGAGCTTTGTACCCGGGGGGCTCGTCCCCGGGAACCGAGCCAGCAGTCGCTCCCCACAGCCGCTGCGTGTGGCTCCCAACCAGAAATAAGGAATAAAGGCAGCCAGACACAGAGGGTGAGGCGTGCTCTCAGGCGTGCGTGGAGAGAGGAGGGGAAACGCAAGCCCAAGCTCTCAGAGCAGGGGGGCGTGGAGGGGGGCAGAGGGGGGCGGCAGAGAAACTTGCAGACGCAGGGGTGAGATGCCAGCGCTGGTGTGTCCCGTGACTGCAGATGTCTCAGCACCCGTGAGGAGACCAGGGCCAGTGACATCAGTCAGGGCCAAGAAGTCAGTGGCAACCGCAACCACCGAGCGGGTGCCTTGGGCTGGCTACGGCCACCTGGAACCTGGGCAGGGCGTGACCCTCTGCCCCCCCCCCCACCCCGACACTCACGCCCTGACGAGATCCCTGGGGACGCAGCTCTCTGGACGAGTCCCCATCATTAAGCCGCACGTGACGGTCTCCGAAAGTCTCTGCGAGAATCAATCTCGAAAGCTGTCATCATCATCATCATCAAAAAAACATAGTTTCTAATTGTGGGTTGAGAGGTGCCATCTAGACACGTGGAGACTATCCTGCAACAGAGGGAAGTGTCGAATCAGCACGTCGGCACCAGAAACACCCTTTTACCCGTCAGTCACGCCCCACGGCCTGCCAGTCTCGCCCCTTCCTTCCCAGCTTCCCGAGCTTTCAGGAACCTTCCAGAAGTCGAGAGTGCAGGCTTCAGGAAAATCCTTCTGATGTGGGAAGTGGGACCGCGGAGGGATAGCCCATGTGGCCGACCCCGGTTCAATCCCCTGCGACCCAGATGGTTTCTTGAGCACCGCCAGGGGTGAGTCCTAAACACAGAGCCAGGGGAAACCTGAGCCCCGCCAGGGGTGTTCAGAAAACAGAAAACCAGGGCTCTGTCTCCTGGAAGGGAGCAACCTGAGGCCCCCCATAGCCAGGCCACCGGCTGCTTCACTGGGTGCCCCAGAGGGGTGGGTGAGAGCCCTCCCCGCCCCAAGGGACCCAGCCCCCGCAGCCAGAAACCTCCAGAACCAACCACCACCATGCTCAAGGCCGCGCCCCACACGCTCGGGCCAAGCCTCACGCACGAGTGAGCCTATTCCTGGACCACGGCCTCGAGTAAGACACATCATAAGACGCGCCCAACCCATGCTCCATAGTACCATACCACTTGGCGGGGTCCAAGTACTAGGCAACCAAGCACAGAGGGAAATATATATATGTATATATGCATATTTTCAGATGTATATACAAAAGCTCACATCACTCAGCCTTTAACAACAGGCTAGTGAGATCCTAAAGAAGGTCTTAGTGGCCCCTGCCAGAATAGAACACTCTTCACGCTGTTTCCCCTATGGATGCTTTTTTGTATTTCAGCGGTTTTCCATAACAGACAATATAAAATACATCATTCCGGTTGTGCTTTGGGACAGGGCTTGGGGCTTGGGGCTTGGGATGGAAACCTCCCAAATATGGTGGTGGGAAGGTGTCATGGTGGTGGGGTGGGGATTGGAACAGTGGATGTGCTCAAACATTGCGAACTACCGTATAAAATAAAAAATCAAAAATATAAAAAAATTAAAATGATTTTTTAAAAAAGAAACAAAACTAGGGGCTGGAGTGATAGCACAGCGGGTAGGGCATTTGCCTTGCACGCGGCCGACCCGGGTTCGAATCCCAGTGTCCTATATGGTCCCCCGAGCCCCGCCAGGAGTAATTCCTGAGTGCATGAGCCAGGAATAACCCCTGTGCATTGCCGGGTGTGACCCAAAAAGCAAAAAAAAAAAAAGAAAGAAAGAAAGAAACAAAACTAAGAAACGAAAGTCAAAGTCTGACCCCCTGGCTCTGAGGTGACTGGGGTTCACCGGGTCCCTGGCCAAGCCCGACGGGCAAAGGCTGCCCTGGGAGAGGGAGGGGTCCAAGCCCGGGAGAGAAGGGGCAGGAATGCAATCGGGCATCTAATGCTCTGGAATAAGCCTCCCTAATCAGCTGTTAACTGGCACCTTGCCCCACGGTGTGCCAAGGGTTAAGTGAGTGACTCCTTCATCTCTGTGCTCAGTGCCCGGCAGCCGGGGTGGGGGTCCCTGACCCCGTGTTCCCTGCCCCCAGCTCCCAGGGGAAGTGAACGCCTGAGAGTTTTCGCTCTGCCCTTCTGGCCCGTTTCATCTCCCTCTCCCCAGCCTGGTTCCCAGCAGCCCATGCGGGTGGGACCTTCCGGGCTGTCCTGGGTAGGGGCTGTGTGTGTCTGCAAACACGCCCTCCCCTCCCTCCCCTCCCTCCCGCCAGGATGCTGTAGTGATGCAGGTGCCGGTAGTTGGCTGTGCCAAAGGAACGAGGTGGTTGCTGTTTCGCTTTGGCTTGGGGGCCCCACCCAGCTGTGCTCGGCTGGGGTCACTCCTGGTGGTGCTCAGGGGACCACACGGGGTGCTCAGGAGGGGTCCCAGCCTGGCACATCGAGGCAAGAGCTGGACCATTAGCTCAGCCCGGGGAACTCCAACAGCCGTGACTCAGCTCTTCACCCTGGCCTTTATTATACTGTCATCCCCCCCCGCAAAAAAAATAACTTTATCTTCCACTAGAAAATATTAAGGATTAAGCCATGCTCAGACCTGACCAGTCTAGATGGCTCGAAAGTTTCTCTGCATCGGGACGGACGGACAGACAGACAGCAGGCTCGGGGTCCCCCCCGCTCGGGGACCGAGAACCAGACGGATGCGAGGTCTCCACGGCAACCAGAAGGGGCGGGAGCGACGTTCCGGAGGCGCAGCGTGGCCGAGTGTTCTCGCTGCCCGCGGGTGGAGACGGCAGGTGGGCAGACGCTCGGGAGAGCGACACGGAGGTTTCTCCACACGCCAAGCATGGGTGCCGGGCGAGGGGGCAGCTGAGCAGGCCGCTGGCAAGCGTCCACCGCTTCAGCGTCCAGCGCCTCACGGCCCCCAGGCAGCGCCTGCTGCAGCCTGCAGGCCCTGGCCCAGGTGGGTGGCCCTTGGGTCTCCCACAGGGCGGGCCAGAGCGGCTCGCCGGGTGGCATCCGCAGGTGGAGAAGGCTTGGAGAGCTGGTGTCGGGGCCAGAGAGATAGTACAGTGGGCAGGGCACCTGCCTTGCGTCCCATATGGTCCAGGGATGACTGCTGAGCACTGAGCCAGGAGTGAGCCCTGAGCACCGTTGGGCATGTCCTTCCCAACCTTGTCTCCCGCCCCCCGAAACCCCCACGCACAGAAAAGCAAGAACTGGTTTAAATGGCACCTGTCTGCGATGGTTCAGCTGTGCAGCCTTTATTTATCTTTAATGTATAAGGTTGTTCATGATAATTTATTACATTCAATATTCTAACATCAAACCCACCAACCCCCGTCACACCTCGCGACTGTCATTGTTCTGAATTTTCCCACCACCATCCAAGCCCCCCGCAAAGGCAGGTCCTAAATAATTTATGTTGTATTGCAGGTTAAGAGTAATGCACGAGGCCAGGAGGAGAGGAGTCAGTGGCTTGCCCGTGGGGTGGGGGGCAGAGGGCAGTTAAGGTAGAGGAGGCCAGTATGACGGTGCTAGTTGGGAGTGACCACTCTGGGCAGGAGCTGAGTGTTGACAGCAGGGAGAGGGATGTGCATGGTAACCTTTCCGCCTCTGTACTGCAAACCACGTGCCTAGAATGAGAGAGAGAGAGAGAGGAAAGAGGGAGGGAGGAAGGGAGGGAGAGAGAGGGAGGGAGCGAGAGGGAGGGAGAGAGAGAGAGAGGGAGAGAGAGAGGAGAGAGGGAGGGGAGAGAGGGAGGGAGAGAGAAGGAGGGAGAGAGGGAGAGAGGGAGGGAGAGAAAGGAGAGAGGGAGGGGGAGAGAGGGAGGGAGAGAGGGAGAGAGGGAGGGAGAGAAAGGAGAGAGGGAGGGGGAGAGAGGGAGGGAGAGAGCGAGGGAGAGAGAGAGGGAGGGAGGGAGAGAGAGGGAGAGGGAGAGAGAGAGATTGAGAGAGAGGGATGGGGAGAGAGAGGGAGAGAGGGAGGGAGGGGGAGAGAGAGATTGGGAGAGAGGGATGGGGAGAGAGAGGGGGAGAGAGAGGGAGGGAGAGAGAGGGAGGAAGAGAGAGGAGAGAGGGAGGGAGAGAGAGGAGAGAGGGAGGGAGAGAGAGGAGAGAGGGAGGGAGAGAGAGGAAGGGAGAGAGAGAAGAGAGGTGCCTGCCATCGGGGCAGGCAAGGGTGGGGGTGGCTTGAAGGGGCGGGAGGGAACCTGGGGTCACTAGTCCTGGGAAATGACACTGGAGGAGGGAAGGGTGTTGGAGCACTGTGTGACTGAAACCGAATCATGAACAATTTTGTAATGCTCTATCTCACAGTGATTCAATAAGTTAAAAAACAAAAAACAACACAAAGCAAACAAAGAAGAGTAACCTGCTAAAAATCATCCAAAAAGGTTTCCTCAGAGGACAACGTGTGCAGATTGCTGTATCTCGCCTTGGCGCCATTAAGCGCTTGTGTAAGAGATTACTAACATGCTGTTACAGGCCCAGCCTTGTGCGTTCATGTGTTGCTCTGTTTTGTTTGATTGAGATCAGCTGCCTTCTACTTTACACCCCATCCAACGTGGTGTGCTACTCCTGCTACATCAGTGTAGAGTAGGAGAGCTCCAAGCTTTTAGATAGGGTGATGCAGCTGGAGTTAAATGCATCTCTGCAGGTTGTTGCTCTCTCCTGAGATTTATTTGGGAGTCTCAGGATCATGGCCTGACCTGCTTAAGGTCACAAGCTGAGCCAGCACAGCCCAGACCAAAGTGCTCATGTGGCTTAACCCCATCCTCATCCCAACCCTATGCGTACAAACCCTGGAGGTGACCTGGAGGTGGCCCGATCAGGGTGCTTTGGGAGACTTAAAACGTGAGTAGGGAGAGAATTTGATTTTCTGTCCCTCTTGCAACCATATGGAGAAAATCTGCGATTCAAGGGGGGCAGAAGCAAGTAGAGCTGGAAGGAAACCCTGATGACATCCTTTGAGAGCCTGGATCCAGCCAGACCTGAAACCTTCCCAACTTTTTTTACTTGTTTATGATTTTATTGTGTGTGTGTGTGTGCGTGTGTGTGTGTGTGTGTGTGTGTGAGCTTTGTGGGGATTTTGTTTTTGCTGTTTCGGTTTGTTTTTGCTTAAACCCATCTGAATTCAGTTTCTGCCACCTGAAGGAGCTCTGACCACTTCAGTGGCCACCAGGAGTTCAGACCCAGGAGGCTCTGATCCAGACAGTCTTCACTTTGATGAATTCAGATGCTCTGACCTCTGTGGTTTCATTTCCGCCACGTGAAGGCAGAGAACAGATGCTGACCCCATTTCTAACGGGCATCAGGCTCTGACTTCGAATGGCAAACGTCGCCTTGTCCATTTGTGCACGGGGTAGGAATGATTTTTCTCCCTTTCTTCCCTTCCCGTTGCTAAGGCCACGCCGGGCTCTCATGCCTGCTGGCAGGGCCGGTGCATGCGTCTGCCATGGTGGTGGCATTGGGGGACTCGTGCTTGGAACGTGGGGTGGTGAGGCCTCACCTCTGCAAGGGAGGTGCTTTGCCGACAGAGCCACATTCCCGGGCCAGCAAGAACCGCGTACAGAGTTCCTGCGGATCAAGGCTGCACGGGTCATGGGAGTCGACGTGTGACTTCATTCTCTGATCCTGGCAACATATTATTAACGATGATTATTCCCAGGAAACCTGTTTGCTGGCAGAGCTCCTCGAGAGTCCCCGAGGTGACACGCAACAGGATTCGTGTCTTAGAAAAACATGGAGCTCATCCATGTTGCTTATTTTTTTTTTAATTTTTATTTTTTTTATTATTGAATCACTGTGAGATCCAGGTACAAAGCTTTCATGTTTGAGTTTCAATCATGCGATGATCAAACCCCCATCTCTCCACCAGGGCACATTCCCCACATTCCCCACCACCAATGTCCCCAGTATCCGCCCCCCTTTCCCGCCCTCTCCCTGCCTCCATGGCAGACAGTTTTCCCCAGACTCTCTCGGCTTTGGGGCATTATGGTTTGCAATACAGATACTGAGAGGCCATCACGTTTGGTCCTTTACCTACTCTCAGCACACATCTCCCATCCCAAGCAATCCCTCCAACCATCACTGACTCAGTGATCTCTTTACCTACTCTCAGCACACATCTCCCATCCCAAGCGATCCCTCCAACCATCACTGACTCAGTGATCCCTTTACCTACTCTCAGCACACATCTCCCATCCCGAGCGATCCCTCCAACCATCACTGACTCAGTGATCCCTTTACCTACTCTCAGCACACATCTCCCATCCCGAGCGATCCCTCCAACCATCACTGACTCAGTGATCCCTTTACCTACTCTCAGCACACATCTCCCATCCCAAGCGATCCCTCCAACCATCACTGACTCAGTGATCCCTTTACCTACTCTCAGCACACATCTCCCATCCCGAGCGATCCCTCCAACCATCCCTGACTCAGTGATCCCTTCTCTGTCCCAGCTGCCTTCTCCCCCAGCTCATGAGGCAGGCTGCCAACCGTGGGACAATCTTCCTGGCCCTTGCCTCTACTGTCCTTGGGTGTCCATCTCATGTTATGTTCCTTTATACCCCACACACGAGTGCCGTCCTTCTATGTCTGTCCCTCTCCTTCTGACTCGCTTCACCTAGCACGATCCTCTCCATGTTGCTTCTAACGAGTGTCCCCTCGCCAACAGCACAGCTCCACTGCGTGGCGACTTATCTCTGCAGAGACGCCAAACCCACGAGAGTTCCAGGTACGGCGGTTTGGAGTCTGTAGGCTCTGGGGCCTTCTTGGAGTGGGGTGAGCATCCCCCCAGGCTGTGGAGCCCCCGGCAGCCACCCCCGCTGCCGTGTGAGCAGTGGCTTGTCTCCACAGCCTCACGGCCAACCTGGGGGGCGACACCAGCCAGGCCAAGCCGTGGAACTCGCCCGCCCAGGTCCACAGAGCCCGGCCACGGACACCGCCCAACCCCACGTCCTGCAGCAGGTCAGAGGGGAAAGGAGCCCAGGAGCCAGCTGAGCTGCACAGCACAGACAAGAACACAGAGGCACAACCGGGCAACACACCGCCCAGCAAACCCTCGGTGACCCTCCTTACCCCATTGCGAGATAAAATAATTCTCACGAATTTTCCTTTACTGAAATACTCTTTCTATAATTCCGTTAGCTATGTTGTTATAGCAGGCGATTTAAAATGAGTGATTTTGAACCACCCCCCCCAGCGGGCAGACGGGTGGGGGAGGGCAGGAAACTGGCGGAGGGAAGGTGGCATCAGTGGTGGGACTGGTGTTGGGACACTAAATGTCACTGTCACTGTCATCCCGTTGCTCATCGATTCGTTCGAGCGGGCCCCAGTAATGTCTCTCATTGAGAGACTTATTGTTACTGTTTTTGGCATATCCAATATGCACGGGTAGCTTGCCAGGCTCTGCCGCGCAGGCTCGATACTCTCGGTAGCTTGCCGGGCTCTCCGAGAGGGGCGGAGGAATCGAACTCGGATCGGCTGCGTGAAAAGCGAACGCCCAACTGCTGTGCTATCGCTCCAGTCCCGGGACACAGAATGCCTGAAACAATTGTAAGATGAACAACTTTTTAAACCACGGTGTTTAAGGAAGGTGACAAGAAAAAGAAACCCCAATGCATACTTACTACTAAAAGTCTAGAAAAATTGGGGGGGAAAAAAAACAACAACTTTCGTTTGCAAAACAAATCCTAGCAGCGAATTTTAATCACCCCCAGTGTGCCCCAGAAAGGCAGCAGGCCGGGGAAGCCTCTCACATGCACCCCCTGACACTTGCTGCTGCTTCTCAGCACCCTGGTGCTCCTCTCTGAGCAGCTGTCCCAGACTTCAGCCTTTCTGTGTGCCCTAAAGACTTGGCAGTGGTGGTCGTGCTACGGATGCCAATTGCCGATGCGGGTGGCCCAGGAAGGACCAGTCCCCAGAGGAGCCTCGGTGGACAGGAGGCCCCTTGCGGACACAGGCGAGTGTTAGCATCAGCCAGTGTCCAGAGGGTTTCCCCAGCAACAGACCAACCCCCCCTCCCCCCCGGGCTCATGCACAGGACAAACAGGGGCTGTGCTGTGTCCATTGGCACTAAATTTTTTTTTAAAAAAGCTTTTGCAGGGGCTGGAGCGATAGCACAGCGGTAGGGCCTTGCACACGGCCGTCCCGGGTTCGATCCCCAGCATCCCATATGGTCCCCCGAGCACCGCCAAGAGTGATTCCTGAGAGCAGAGCCAGGAGTAACCCCTGAGCATCGCCGGGTGTGACCCAAAAAACAAAACAAACAAACAAAAAAAGCTTTTGCAGGGGCTGGAGAGACTGGGCCCGCAGCGGGCAGGGTTCTGGGTTCCGTCCCTGGACTGACAGAAACACGGGGCCACCCTAGATGGCCCCACGAGCCCCACGAGCAGTGACCCCCGAGTGCAGAGCCAGGAATGAGCCCAGGGCACCACTGGGGACGGCTCTCACCTGCCCCTCAGTCCACCCCAAAGCTTTTGCCAGCAGACATGGCTGCGGCTGTCCTCAGGTTCTCTGGTGACACGGGGAAGGACGGGAACATGTCTGCCATGGGAACGGTCGGTTTACGAGGGCTCCGTGGCTCAGTGCCCAGGCCGCTCCGCCTAGCCGAGGCGTCGGTCAGGGAGAGGCAGCTGCTCAAGGTCCTCTGGCTGTTGCGACAACGTAGATAAGCACCCGCCCTCCGCGGAGAAGCACCCCTGGGAGGCCGCCCCTTCTCCCTCCTCCCGTTTGCTGCCGACAGAGTCCACGGACCTTCTTGATGGTCCAAACGCTGGGACTTCCACGGAGAAGCTGGGGTGGGGAGTTGGACAGGTTCCATCGGGACTGAAGAGCAGATCCTTAGAAATATATACGGGGGGCGGGGGAGGTTGGGGCCTCACCCACCGGTGCTCGGGGCTCTGTGCTGGAGGGGGCCCAGGACCATGCGTGGCCTCAGGGATCAAAAAGGAGTCTACCACCTGCAAGGCAAGGGCTTACCCTGGCCCCCCCCCTTTTTTTTTTTGCTTTTTCACACCCGGCGATGCACAGGGGCTACTCCTGGCTCTGCACTCAGGAATTACTCCTGGCGGTGCTCAGGGGACCATATGGGATGCCGGGGATCAAACCCAGGTTGGCCACGTGAAAGGCAAACGCCCTCCCCACTGTGCTATCGCTCCAGCCCCTACCCTGGCCCCTTCTATAGGGTTCCCGCCCTCCCCATTTCTATAGCCTGTCAGAAGCACTGTGGGTGTGGGTGTTAATTGCCAAGAGATGTATCTGGACCCCGCCACATGTTTCATTCCATTTCACCTATTTTTCAAGCTTGATTTCAACCTTAAAACCTCTGGCCAAAACAATACTCCACTGTCTTTGTTTTCTTTTTTCTTGTTTTTTTTCTTTTTGGGTCACACCTAGCGATGCTCAGGGGTCACTCCTGGTTCTGCACTCAGGAATTACTCCTGGCGGTGCTCAGGGGACCATATGGGAATGCTGGAAATCGAACCCGGGTCGGCCGTGTGCAAGGCAAATGCCCTCCCTGCTGTGCTGTCGCTCCAACTCCACCCATGGGGGAGATGAAGACAAGGACCACGGGGGAACATCTCGGCCACAAGAGCCAGAGAAAGAAGAGCTTCTACTGGGGGAGCAGACGCGTGCTGAGACATATACCCCGGAGAAGCCTGGGTTCGGGGAGGGGGAGGAGTCGGGCGGGGGGGTCAAGGTGAGGCTCTTCCCTCTTACCAAGGGCAGGGCCAACCCCAGAACCCAAGGCTGCCCACCCACCCCCTTGCAAAGAATCCATGGAAATTCACAGCCTTCTAGAAGAATCCACCCCGGAACCCCAGGGGCTCTGTGGCACCTAGCCCTGGCCACCTGCCCTGGGAATACCCTCCTGCCCACAGCTGGGCACACACGGGCCGGTCCGTGTGACTCCAGCAACTGCTGGTACCAGCTCAGACCCTGGTCTCACAGGAGGAAAAGTGCCAGGCGTGTCCCAGGGACAGAGCCAGGCTGGTCCTAAGACTGGAAAGGCCTCCCGGGGGGGCAGAAGGAGGGGATGGAGAGGAGGAGCAAGCCAGCATGGCCCCCGGGGACAGGGTAGTGACCAGCCCTGTGCAATAACTTTGTAAATCACAGTCCTTAAATTAAAAAAATATTATATATGTGTGTATTTTTTTTAAAAAATAGCTATGAGGGTCAGTGGTGTGTTCAGTGTGTTCACTGCTGCTTCCAGACAATATTAAGTAGCATAAAGGCACATGAAGGATTCCACCGTCTCTGACGGGCAGGAAGCCCTTCCTGAGAGGGGCCCAGACCAAAGCCTCCGTCCGCTGTGGCCTGCCTGGCTGCGCTGTCGGCTGCTTCCTGGACAGAGGGACGTGGGGTGAGGAGCCATCCCTGGGGCCAGAGACAGCGCAGGGGTTCAGGGGTTCAGCCCGGCACACGGCCAACTCCTGTCTGATCCCTCAGTCGTTCCAAGAGTGAGAGCCAGCAATAAGACGAGTATGTCTGGGTATGAGAAGAAAAAGAAAGGAGAGGGAGGGCGGGGAGAGAGAGAGAGAGAGAGGGAAGGAGGGAAAGAGAGGAGAGAAAGAGGGAGGAAGGAAGAAGGAAGGGAGGAAGGAAGGGAGGAAGAAAGGAAGGAGGGAAGGAAAGAGGGAGGGAAGGAGGGAAGGAGGGAAGGAAGGAGGGAAGGAGGGAAGGAAGGAAGGAGGGAAGGAGGGAAGGAGGGAAGGAGGGAAGGAAGGAGGGAAGGAGGGAAGGAAGGAAGGAAGGAAGGAAGGAAGGAAGGAAGGAAGGAAGGAAGGAAGGAAGCAAGGAAGCAAGGAAGGAAGGAAGGAAGCAAGGAAGGAAGGAAGCAAGGAAGGAAGGAAGGAAGGAAGGAAGGAAGGAAGGAAGGAAGGAAGGAAGGAAGGAAGGAAGGAAGGAAGGAAGGAAGGAGGGAGGGAGGGAAGGAAGGAGAGAGCAAAAGGAAGACATTATCCATGGGCAGAACAGAATCTCTGGGTCCCCGAGCTGTTCTCGAGTTCTTCTCGAGTTCTGTTGAGCGTCCGTAGTTCTGCCTGCAAAGCCAGAAGCTACTCGAGGGCCAGGAAGACGGAGCTGAAGGGTGTGTTGGGGGCGCAGCTGGGAGAGACCCCGCTGCAGGACACAAGCGGCCAAGCCAGCCGGGGCTCCCTCGTGCCCGGTCGGGGCCCGACCGTTGACCTGATGCCAGGCCCAGACGTGCCCAGAGGAGGCCGGGAAGGGCCCGGGGGGCCCAGGGTGAACGAGCCGTGACCTAGAGTGATGCACACACGCGGGGACCACTGGCCACACCCTCCCTGGCTCTGCCCGACAGTCAAAGGTGGGCCAAGAAGGGCCTCTGGGCACTTGCCCCAGACAGCAGCGGGCAGAACTGCTGCCCAGCCCCCGCAGCTTCCCGGGGCGCCAAGGCCGGGCACTGCCGAGCACTGTGCTGGGTGCTCTCGGCAAACGCTTCACCCTGTCCCCTCCTGTGCCACCAGTGGACGCCGACCAGACGGGAGACGGCAGATACGGAGGCCGGGGAGGTCCCTGAGGCACCGGCACGAGCGAGCACCCCTGGCAGCCACCGCCACACCCTGGGGCCGCAGCGAGCGCCCCTCGTGCCCTGTGGTGACGAGAGCATCCTCGGTCCCTCGGGCTCTCCTGTGCGACCCCTGCCAGCTCCGAGAATGGTGCAGGTGCGGGACAGTGGCCCCTGGCGCCTGGCTCCCAGCGGCCGGCCGGGCCCTTGGTGCTCTGCGCCCGGGAGCCAGCAGAGCAAGGCGGCACCTCAGGGGTCCCGGCGCCCAGGGCCTTCCCGCCAGAGTCAGCAGCGGGCAGCAGGCAGCAGGGGGTCCTGCCCACCCCCGCCCTGGCAGCCCTGGGGGTTTCCCCCCTAAAATCCCTCTCCCCTCCGCTTCTTCTTCCCCTTTCTCGGTGGAAATCTACGGCTTCCTCCCCCCTGGCGCACGGAAAATTACACGGTCAGCGCCACACACAGGGCAGGAGAACGTGTCGCTGGGGGTGGAGAGCGAGGCTGTGGGCGGGGGGGGCGGGGGGGCTGTCGGGAGCCGATGACTCACTCCACAGCCAAGTGACAATGCAGGCTGGGAGCAGGGGTGGGGGGGCACGGGACGGGCGGCTTCCGCTCACGCAGGCTGCCTGCTCTCAGCTCAGCTCAGCACAGCACAGCCCACCCGCCACGGGCACCGCAGGGGGACGGCAGCGAGGGCCCGGGCAGAGCAAAAGCCAGACGCCCATTCTTCCTTCTGCTCCCCTGCGGGGGGGGGCGGGAGAGACGTGGGGAGCCATTTGGCGGGGTGGTGAGGGATGGGGAAGAAGACCACTGCCAGGACTGGGCGTCGGCTGGGGGGATGGCGCTAAGGTGGTCCCTGGAGCGTGGGGGGTAGGGGTTAGGGGAGGGGGGAAGAGGAGCGGGGTGGCCAGGCGAATGGACGGGCAGCAGGGAGGTGGTGGGGGGAGCCCAGGGGATCTGAAGGCATGATGGGATTGCACAGTGAGGCTGGCTTGGTTTTTGTCTTTGTTATTTAGTAGGGGGGAGGGGCGGGTGGGTTGGGCCACCCCTGGGGATGCTCGGGACTTCCTCCTGGCTCTGTGCTCCGGGACCACTCCTGGTGGTACTTGAAGGACCACACATGGTGCTAGGGATTGAACCAGGATCAGCCGTGGACCAGGCAAGCACCCTAACCACTGTGCCATCTCTCCGGCCCTAAACTTGCCTTGCCCCACCCCGGGCGCTATGTGGGGGGAGGGCAGGGAGCCGGGAGATGAGGCGAAGCTGGTGCCAGAAGGGGAGGGCAGGGCAGGGCCAGGCAGGTGCTGGCGCGGAGGCCAGCGGAGCTGAGTCTGAGACTGGTCAAGGGGGCAGGGCCCTCGGCACGGCCACCCTGCGTGGAGGTGGCGTGGGGGGCCGAGGCCCCTTCCTGGGTGCGTGGCGGATGCCCTGAGGCCCTGGCAGCGCCAGCAGGGTCTGGGGCCTGTGCTCGCAGCAGGGAAGGGCATCGGGTGCAGCTTCCCGCCCCTGCCAACGAGGCACCAGGGGGGTTCTGGCAGCAGTGGCAGCAGCGGGAATCACGCAGCGGCCTCCTCCCCAGGTCACACCCCGTCCGGAACCTTCTGTCCCCGGAGCAGAGCCATCACCTGGCACACCCAGGTGATGCTAAAACCACCCAGGTCACTACAAAGCTGTTGTGATCGGGTTTCGGTCATACAAGGATCAACACCCACCTCCACCGGTGTCCAGTTCCCAGCACCCATGTCCCCGTTTCCCTCCCACCACCCCGACACACACGCACATACACACACACATACACATACACACACACGCACACACACACATGTGCACAAGCACACACACATGCACACATACACGCGCACATACACACACGTACACACACGCACGCACACGCACGCACACACGCGTGCACACGCACATGCACACACACGTGTGCACACACGCACGCACACGCATGCACACACCCCTGCTCAGCCTGCCTCTATGGCAGACCCTTTCCTTCTTTCTCTCCTTTTGTGCATTATGGTCATACAGGTCACTGTGTTTGTTCAGGGCATTCGGTATTTTCATCGGGACAGTAAGGCTGGGGTCACTTTTGTAACTGGGTGCCCGCTTTGGGCTGTGGATGTGACTGCTGGGGCTTCTGAAGCATGGGGAGGCGGGGGGGAGGTAGCCCACCCGGCCCCGAGAAAGCCTGGAGGTTTCAGTCACTAAACCCGCACACCTGGATTCTCAGCAGGTTACGTCTCGGTGAGGTCCGTCCGGAGACGGTGGAGTCAGGCGGAGGGGTACAGCGGCGATTTTGGGTTGTGGGAGCAAGCGGCTCTCTGGGGGGCTCTGTTTGGGTGGGCACCAGGCTGGCCCACCCCTCTCCCAGCTTTTTGCTTTTATTGGATCACAGTGAGAGACAGACTCTCCCACCGTCCGGGGGTCTTTCTCTCCTGAATGGGGTCATTCTGGCCTCAGCGTAAGCTGAGCAGGAGCAAGTGGGGAGGAGCCCCCAGAGGTGAGGTCCTTCCTGTGGGGGTGGGGGTGGGGGCTCGGGAGGCCGTGCTTGATGCTTGTGGGAGGCCGTGGACGCCGGTCAGCTACAGCCCGACTTCAAACCCAGGCCGTGAATCACAGCGCCCACTCACCCCGCAACGCTTTCATTTCCCGGGAGGCTGGGAGCCGCGTCTCCCCTGAGCCCCGCACAGGCGGGCAGCCTTGACCTTGACTCACAGCCCCTGACCTTGACTCACAGAGTCGGGAGGGCAGGGCAGAGCCTTTGAACAGCCTGGGCTCGGGCCGGACCTGGAGGTAGGGGTGGTGATGGGCGGAGGTGCAGGGTCTTGGTCACGGCCACCCCAGGGTCCGGTCAGTCTCAGGAGTGACCCGTCCCACACCTCCCCGGATTGTGAGACACGGAAGTGGGACTTGAGCTCTGACCTGGGCCTGAGGCCTCCTCCAGCCTCCCTGTCTTCTGTCTCCGGGGGTTCTGGTAGGACGAACCCGGATCAGCCCCGTCGGCCGCTGCCAACAGACCTAAGGCTGAAGCCAGGAGACCCCAGCCCGACCCCTCTGAGCCTCCCATCTCCCTCCCACAGCCCCGACACAGGGAGCAGGGCTCAGGCGTCCACCCGGTGTGCAGCTCACCCCAGGGGGATCCCCGACACCCCTCCGGCCCCCCAGCACTGCAAGGAGTGACCCCTGAGCACTGCCAAGTGAGCCCCCAACATAGAAATAGATTCTCCGAAGGGGCAGAACCCCCAGGACAGGGGCTTGGAGGGGGGATAAGTAGGAGGGTGGGCGAGAAGGCTCAGCCCAGGGCCGGCCCAGGGGTCCTCAGAAACTGGGGCGGTGAGGAGCTCATCTGCTCTGGAGGGACCCCCAGCCAAACAGGACCCCAGGGCTCTCTCCGGAGCCCCTCTCTCCTCTCTTTCTCTCCCTCGCTCCCCCCCCTCTTCTCTCTGTCTCTCCCCTCTCTTCTTTCTCTCCTCTCTCCTCTCTCTTCTCCTCCTCTCTTCTCTCTTGCCCTACTTCTCCCTGTCTCTCTTCCCTCTCCTCCCTCTCTCTCCTCCCTCCCCATCTCTCTTCCCTTCTCATCCCTTTCTCTTCTCTCCCCTCTCCCCTGCCACTCTCTTCTCTCTCTCCCTCTCCTCTCTCTCCCCCTCTCCTCTCCCTCTCCCCCTCTCTCCTCTCTCTCTCCCCCCTCTCCTTTCTCTCTCTCCCTCTCTCCTCTCTCTCTCCCCCTCTCTCTTCTCTCTCCCTCTCTCCTCTGTCTCCCTCTCTCTCCCTCTCCTCTCTCCCTCTCTCTCTCCTCTCTCTGTCTCTCCTCTCTCCTTCTCTCCCTCCCTCTCTCTCTCATCCCCACCCCCCCCCCACTCACCCATAGGCCATGGTTTCCTGCCCAGAGTCTAGCTTCTCCTTCCAACCCTGTCTGCAAATTTCCCCCCATACTTTCTGTAGGAATCGCATCCTCCCGGGGAGATATAAAGCCGACACAATCCCCAGACACATCACTCTAATTCCCCGAGATTAGGAGAAACTATAAAAGCCAAACAAATGCATAGAAAGAAGCAGGTGCAGGAGGCGGGGCCCCAAGTGAGTGTGATAAGATGAGAGTCCGGGGAGGCGGCAGGAGGCCCCTGGGGCAGGGCACGGGCCCTGCAGGTGTGGGCTGGCCTCACAGTGGCTCTGCTGAGGGCCCTGGGCAGGCCCGGACCAGAGGGAGACAGGAATCCCTGCTGAGCACACCTGTTCAAAGGGTAGTCTAATCGGTCATGGCCGCTCGGTCTTCTCGTTCAGTTCTTGGGAAAACAACCGCTCAGAGGAAATGTGGCCTGGTAAAAGGGGGAGGCCTAGATCGTCCTGACCCCAGCGTTGAGAGAGGAGGAGGACAGAGAAGGAAAGAAATCAAACGGGGAACAACACCCTCCCCCAACACACACACACACACACACACACACACACACACACACACACACACACACGAGATTGGATCTGCTGAAAAA
Source organism: Sorex araneus (assembly GCF_027595985.1). Taxonomy (NCBI): domain Eukaryota; kingdom Metazoa; phylum Chordata; class Mammalia; order Eulipotyphla; family Soricidae; genus Sorex; species Sorex araneus. The sequence goes on from NC_073303.1 coordinate 201,819,618, forward strand.
CCCAGGTATGCAGGACTTGTGGCTGAAGTCTCCAGGCTCCCAGAGTCGGGAATAGGCCCCCATCCACCCACCTCCCCGTCCACCCACCTCCCCGTCCACCCACCTCCCCGTCCACCCACCTCCCCATCCACCCACCTCCCCGTCCACCATCTCCCCGTCCGCCATCTCCCCATCCACCCACCTCCCCCTGCTTTTGCCTGCCTGGTGATCATGCCCACGGACTGCCTCTGGGAGCCATGTAAGCACATGAATAGCCATAATCCAGACACACAAATGAATCTGGTAAGAGAGCGGTACACTATGGAGATGCCTCCGGACCCCCAAAGCACCATCCAGTTAAAAAACAAAACAAAACAAAACAATTTTACTCCAAGTCTAGCACTCTATGAAAAAAAGTTTAGTATTTCAGGAGCACACGGCCACTTTTGTAGCCGCACGACCTCTCATACAATTATGCCCCTGATCTACCGAGAGTAGCACACTACATTTGATGGGGTGTAAGGTTGAAGACAACCAATCTTGATTTAAAAAATAATATTTACAAACACACACACATATTAGCACATAAGACGAAACTCTAACATGTTAATGATGATCAATACAGGAGGTTAATGGCTCCAAGATGAGATACAGCAATTTTCACACACTTTTCTAAGAAAACTTTTTCATCACTTTTAGCCAATTATTCTTAACAAGCAATACAAAATGAATTACTTAGCATCTGCCTTTTGGGCAGACTTGGGTGGTGGTGGGAAGACGTGAAATAATGTTGGTGGGATTGTGTTGAAATATTGAATGTAATCAATTACTGTGAACAACTCCTTGAAAATAAAATTTAAAAATAATAGAAAGAAATCAAGCAGGGAAGAAGAGAAGGAAAGGAATGTGTGAGCAGACCCCAGAGCCTCAGTCATCCCGGTGGTATGGGTGAGGGGTAGAGCCACACGCCCAAAACACAGGCCCAACAGGACTGAAAACATGGGACCTAAGAGGCGACCACTGAAACCTTGTTATGTGCCTGTCAAGGTGACAGACGGGAGTGGGGCTGGGTTTGGGGGGGGGGGGGTGTGGAGGGAGGTTGACACTGGTGGAGGGATTGGTGCTGACATACTGTGTGCCTAAACGCAGACATCAGTAACATTGTCAATCACAGTTCTTCAATTAAAAAAAAAAAAAGAAGAAGAAGAAGAAGAAAAGCAAACCAAGCATTCGATACTAACAGACCAAATATTCCGAGGGTCTCTGAAAGGTTCTGGCTGGGGGGTGGGGAGACATGGGGTGGAGCGGGTGCTCAGGTGACTTATGTGTAGTGGGGAGGGGAGAGGAAATATAAAACCGGCCTTTCGGTCTCTCCCCACCTCGGTCCCCGGGGGTGTACCTGGGCATATCTAGGACTGATCAGCCCCTGCACAGGACGGACTTGAGGTCTCACCAGCCCCACGATGCCGTCATCAAACCATACCTAGGGCCCACCTGCTCTGGCAACCTGGGAACAGATCCCTGCACCCCTTTCTGCAGGGAGCCCTGGGCTCAGGCTGGGGTGACAATTGCTCAAAAGAGCTCTGTGCTAGGCCTGCCCCAGGCTGTCTGGGTCTGTCACCTCCCCCCATGGAAAAAGATTTCAGGGAGAGACAGATCGTGAAATAAAGCAGTGTTAGAGTAGAGATTATATGGAAGGAGAGAGAGAGAGAGGAAAGAAAGAAGAGAGAACCACACTCAAGAAGGAGCGCCTTCACTCAATGCCTCTATTGCAAACTACAACACCCAAAAGGAGAGAGAACAAAAGGGAATGCCCTGCCGCAGAGGCAGGGTGGGGTGGTGGGGGATGGGGCGGGGGTGGTGGGAGGGATACTGGGAACATTGGTGGAGGAGAATGGGCACTGGTGGAGGGTTGTAAATGATCACTGTATGACTGAAATGCAAACAGAAAAGTTCATAAGTTTGTAACTGCACCTCACCGTGAGTCACTAATAAAAAATTTAAAAAAAAAAGAGGGGCTGGAGCAATAGCACAGCGGGTAGGGTGTTTGCTTTGTAAGCGGCTGACCCGGGTTCGATTCCCAGCATCCCATAGGGTCCCCTGAGCACCGCCAGGCGTGATTCCTGAGTGCAGAACCAGGAGTAACCCCTGTGCATTGCCGGGTGTGACCCAAAAAGCAAAAAAAAAAAAAAAAAAAAAAGAAGAACGAGCAGCCTTCTCCAGAATGGCGAGGCTCCCTGCTTGCCTTTGCAAAGTTCCTTTTCTAGGTCTTCTCCCCAGCTGGCACGACGTGGGGCTGTCTGTGGGCATGAGTCTGTTGCTCTGATGTGGTCAGGGGAAGAGCCAGGCATCCTCTTCGTGGCCCTTGTTTCTGCCACAGCTTCTCCCGGGGGGGGGTCTGGCCTGCCCCGGGCCAGCTTCTGGGTCCACAGCGCGGGTGCAGCCTTGATCTTGCTGCTCTGAGACAGGAGAACTTCACCAGGCCCCGTCGTGCTCTTGCTGCTTCCAGAGAGCTCGTGGTCAAGGCCCCCACCCCCACCCACCTACCACTCTGCTTCATTGGTGCCACCTGGGCCCCAGGTGGGGCTTGGGGCTTCGAACTCCCATCCCCCCAGGTCTGCAACACCCACTCTTGGTACCGCCTCCTGGTGTGTGAAGAGCCCCCGGGAGGCAGAGACAATACAGTGGGGAGGGCGCTGGTCTGGCACACGGCCCACCCAGACTCCATCCCCAGCACCCATAGGGTCCCCGAACCCCACCAGGAGAGGAAGTCCTGAGCACCACTGGGTGTGACTTCTTTTTTTTTTTCTTTTTGTGCCACAGGTTACTCCTGGCTCTGCACTCAGGGATTACTCCTGGCGGTGCCTGGGGGACCATATGGGATGCTGGGGATTGAACCCAGGTCGGCCATGTGCGTGCAAAGCAAATGCCCTACCCGCTGTGCTATCGCTCTGGCTCCAAAATCCACGAGGTTCTTTCTGGTTTGGGTTTTGTTTTGTTTTGTTTTCGGGGAGGGATTTAGATTTTTGGGTCACACCTAGTGATGCTCAGGGGTTACTCCTGGCTCTGCACTCAGGAGTTACTCCTGGCGGTGCTCAGGGGACCCTATGGGATGCCGGGGATTCAACCCGTGTCGGCCGCGTGCAAGGCAACCGCCCTCCCCGCTGTGCCATCGCTCTGGCCAAGGTGTGGCTTCTTTTTACCGGAGCTCTCCTGTGGGCTCCCTCCCATCCATGTGCCCCAGAGGGCAGGAGCAGGGCCTTGAGGGCGTCTGACACAGGCAGCGGCCTCGCCTACGGTGGCCACTGTCAGCCTGGAGCCGGCTGTGGCCGCCCCGAGCCAACCAGGAGGTTGGGTCACAGCCCCGGAGTCCGTCCATGCACAGGGCCTCACGTGTCCCAGGCGTTGGGGGATACTGTGAGCCAGCGGGGTGGGCACGGGGTCACTCCCGCCAACAGTCCCAGGCATCCAGAAGCAGCGTGCAATGCCCCATGCAGAGTGGTGCCTCCTAACTATCACCCAGGGCCCCCCACCACTGCGCTGATGCCCTCAGGGCTCCCCCAGGCACGCTCCTGGCCACGACCCGGAGCCCCCACCCAGCTGCAGGGAGGAAGCAGATTGTAAAGCTCTTGAAAGAAACCGAAGTGGATTTGCAGAGCAAGTATCCTCTCTCGGAACCACCCTGGAGCCCAGTCCCGAGGCCGGCCTCCCGGCCGGAGCCTGGTCCGCATAACGACGACCACCCGCTCGGGGTGTGCCAGCAGCGGGCACAGCCAAGCCCTCGCCAAGCTCTGCCGGCAGCCCTGTGATCTCTGGGGCACATCCCCCCTATCGCCCCCCACGGGCGCGCCCCCCCACACTCCTCCGCCTAGCTCTGACCACGCCCCTAGCTCTGGCCACGCCCCTAGATCTGGCCACGCCCCTAGCTCTGGCCACGCCCCCAGCTCTGGCCACGCCCCTTGCTCCACTAAGGCTGGGAGACAGGGGTCCTTCGGGTCCCCACTGCACCACGCCCCCTCTCTAGCCAAGCCGGCGAGTTCCCAGAGAAAGGCGGTTCAGGAGGCTGCAAGCTGACTCCTGCCGAGCTAGGCAGCAGCGGTGAATGCAGACACCAGGCGGACGGCCCGGCTCGGACCCTGCGTGCAGGACGCGGCCTCATCCGGGGACAGAGGGGCCTTTCAAGCCCCTGTGCCCGCATCTGGGTGACAAGGAGCACACCCGGGGCTGGGGGCGTTCCGCGCCAAGTCCCCTTCCCTGTCTCCCTGACAGACGCGTTTCTGCAGGGCGCAGGTCACTCGCAGGCGATCCCAGTCCGGCGAAGCTAAATCAAAGCAGCATGTGCTGGGAAGGGAGCTTGAAACTCGCAGGGGTTCTCACACCATCCCCGCCGATTCTTGCATCTGCAGGGGGAGGGGGCGGAAGGCTTCTGCCACACACAGCAGTGCGCGGGGTTTACTCTGGCCGCGCTGGGGATCCTCTGACAGGACGAGGGCGGCCAAGATCAAACTGGCTCTGCACTCAGGAATTACTGCTGGCAGGGCTCGGGGGACCCTATGGCATGCCGGGGATGGAACCCAGATCGGCCGCGTGCAAGGCAGACGGCCAACCCACTGTGCTATCCGCTCCGGCCCCTCCATCTTATTCTTAATATGCATGGACCACCAAATCCCGGTTCTAGGTTTTCAGGAGGGCTACTTGGTTTGGGTTTTGGAGTTTGTTGGTTTTGGTTTGGGGCCACACCCAGCCGTGCTCAGGGCTGACTCCTGGCTCTGCACTCAGGGATCACTCCCGGCAGTGCTTGGGGGACCCTATGGGGTGCCAGGGATGGAACCCAGGCCGGCTGCATGCGAGGCAAGCGCCCTCCTCGCTGTGCGATCTCTCGGGACCCCCTGGAGGGTGGGGGGGTGCGGTTTTGGTAACTGCATTCCAGCAGGATGGTTCCCTTCGTCATGTCAGTGATTGGGGTGTGTATCTCAAGTCCTTATGACGGGGCCCTGCTTGCTGGATCTGGGACACCGAGCAATCAGGGGGGCTTCTGATTCAGACCGCAGGGCCCCCCAGTGCTGGGGGAGGCAGAGGGGCAGCTCTAGGCACCTGGAGGAGCTCCTGGCTCCAGCTGCCGGAGAGCACAGCACGGAGGGGAGCGGCCTCCTCTCGGCGCCTCGGCAGAGCTGCACATGTGGGTGAAGGGCCAGCGGTCCCCACCCCCTCGGCACCCGGCCACCCCCAGGGGGGGCAGCAAATCCCCGCTGCCAACCAACCTTCGGCTCTGACTCGGCCTCATTTCCAGGAATCCGATGGCAGAAACGATATATTTTGTGGTTTGGCATTTGGAGCCGTGCTCGGGCCCTGCGGCTGGCTGCCAACATCTGCAAACAATTACGGACTCAGGGGGAAAAAATTGCAGCAGGCGACATGCACAGGCCCCACCGCGGGGCCAGGCCTCCCCGCCCCTGGCCCCCCGAGGGAGCTCTGGAAGCGGGGGTGGGGGGCGGCAGGAACCCCCGCTGCAGCTCCGTCTCAGTGCTCACGGCGGCTTCTCACGGGCCTTTGTGGGCCACCGGGCAGGCCCAGAACAGCAGCCGCCCCGAGTTAGGAGGACACGGGGCAGACAGGCCCACGGCAGCCCCAGGCCCTGGGCTCGGGCCTCCCATGGACAGCCCCAGCGGCTGGAGGGGAGCCACGGGCTGGCTGGGGGCCATGGGCAGATGTGTGCGTGGGAAGCAGCCGTGGCCCTCGCCCGTCCCGGGGACACTCGTGTTCGCACAACCAACGGCCGTCCCCCGAGAGCTGAGGGAGGGCTATGGGGGGCAGCCCAGGCCTAGTGCATCTCTCCCGCATTTGCTCTGCCCATCACTCACACGGCCTCCAGCTCCTCAGGGGGAAGCACCAAGTGTCCACTCTCCTGTGGCCACGGAGGAGGGGCCGCTGTCCACTGGGCAGAGAGGGATGCTGAGGAACCCAGGCAGAGGCTTTAGAAGGCGTGGGGGAAACCAGGGGCGGACTCAGATGGAGTCCGTGCACCAGGAAGGAAGGCAGAGGAGGGAAATCAAAGAAGACTTCTTGGAGGAGGCAAGCCTTTGGGAGACAGTCGTGGGCAAACAAGGACAAGAAAGAGCACGGCCACTAAGGGCAAGGGGGCTTGAAGAGAGAGAATCAAATGCCCCGTGGTTGAAACACCAGGACAAGAAACCCTTTATAGTATAAATTATAATTTATAATTATAAATTATAATAATTTACAACTATTTTATTATAATAATTATAAATGTATATTTATAATACCATATAAATATAATATATGTGTAATATAATATAAATATATTATATATTATAATATATGTATTAGCACACAAGCTCGACCGGTAACAACCTGTTAGTAATCTCTTATACAAGAGCCTAATGGCTCCAGGGTGAGATTCAACAATCTTCACACACTTTGCTCTAAGGAAAAATTTGGGACCATTTTTAGCGGATTATTCATGACAAACACTGCGAAATAGTATTTAGCATCTGCCTTCAGGGCAGGCTTGGGTGGTGGTAGGAAAATTTGAAATAATGGTGGTGGGAAGGTGTAACGGGGGTGGGAAGATGCTGGAATACTGGCTGTAATAAAGTATTGTGAACAACTTCATAAAAAAATTTTTTTAATCATTTTAAAAAAAGACAAAGAGACCCGACTCACCAAAGGAGAGAGACAGACATAGAATGATTGCACTCCTCTGTGGGGTATAAAAACCCATAGTATGAGACTAACACCCACGGACAGTTTAAACAAGGGCCTGGATGACGGCTCCAGAGATGGAAGCGGAGGGCAGCGAGGCAGGGAGGGACCAGGAGGACGGGATAGCTGGGAACAATCACGTGGGGAAAGAACTGAGTGCTGGAAGGAGGGAAGGGGAGAGAGGGGGAGAGAGAGAGAGAGAGAGAGACACGAGAGAGGGGGAGAGAGGGGAGAGAGAAGGAGGAGAGAGAGAGGGGGGAAAGGGATGGGGAAGGGGGAGAGGGAGAGAGAAGGAGAAAATGAGAGAGGGAGAGACAAGGAGAGAGAGGGAGAGAGGAAGAGAGAAGGAGGGAGAGAGGGAGAGGAAGAGAGAGGGAGAGGGAGAGAGGGAGAGACAGGGAGAGAGAGAGGGAGAGAGGGAGAGAAAGGGAGAGGGAGAGAGGAAAATAGGGAGAGGGAGAGGGGGAGACAGAGGGAGAGAGAGGAAGAGAGAGACAGAGAGAAGGAGAGAAGGCGTTGTGAGGAGAGACACTGTCTCTCACCCTCACACTCTGTCTCTCACACTGTCTCTCACCCTCACACTCTGTCTCTCACACTGTCTCTCACATTGTCTCTAACCGTCTCGCACTCTCTCACACTCTGTCCCTCACGCTCTCACTGTTTCTCACCCTCTCTCACACTCTGTCTCTCACACTATCTCTCTGTCTCTCTCACCCACTGTGTCTCTCACACTGTCTCTCACACTCTCTGTCTCTCACATGCTGTGTCTATCACACTCTTTGTCTCTCCTTGCCTCTCTCATACTCTGTGTCTCACACTCTGTCTCTCTACACTCTTTCGCATGCTGTGTCTCTCACACTTTTGTCTCTCACCCTGTGTCTCACAATCTGTCTCACACCCTGTCTCTCGCATGCTCTGTCTCTCACATTCTGTCTCTCACTCTGCGCATCTCTCAGAAACGGTCCCTCTGTACTGATCCCTTTGCCTCACACGCAGGCACACGCACACCCGTGTACACGGCCCGCACCACATGTCTGATGCAAGCCCGCCCCTCAGTGCCAGAAAGGCCCCCACCGGCTCTAATGACATTCCGAGGACTCCCTTCCCGGGACCCACGCCCGCGCCAGCCGCGCGGCCGAGCTGTGTGCTGGGGCACGCGGGCGGGCAGAGGGCAGGGCCCGTGAGGAGAGGCCAGGCCGGTGCGGGGCTCAGCAGTGAGCCGAGGAGGACAGTCCTGCCTCCTGCGTGATCAGGTGTGAGATCATGAAGTGACCCCCGCGCCGGCCGACGGCTCTGCAGGCCCTGTCGCACCGGGTCCTCTGTGAGGGGGTGACACCCAGGGGGGCGACCCAGGAAACACCAGCAGACACCTGACGGGAAATAGGTGTCAGCGCAGCTGTCAACTCTGCGAGCCCCCTGCGCCACCCCCCCCACGACCCCTCCACAAACCATCAGCTGGGGTCCGAGCTGGGTTCGTGCTGGGCCCTGTCCCAGGGCTTCTGTGGAGCTGCCGTGGGCCGAGAGGCCAGACAGGCCCTGCGCCCACATGTGACAGCCACTGCGGGGCCAGGCGGGCTGGGACTGTCCATCTGGGCCGGGCAGCCCCGGCCAGGACACGGTCTCGGTGGAGGCTGGGCTCGGCCGGGTCCTCTCCTCAGAGTCCGCCGGTGACCCCGGGAGTGCCCCGCCGGATGCCCTCTCCCTCCCCAGAGCCACGAGCTGAGGAAAGGGTGCGGCAGCCACGTGGAGCTGAGGGACACGGTTCCCCTCAGCCGTGGAGTGACCCCGTCCTGGTGGTGAGTGGGTGCAGGGCCCCTTCGGCCTCCTTTGCAGCCCAAGACCCTGGGTCAGGGGTCAGGATGGGCGTGGGGGTGTCTCTTCCAGGCCCGGCCGGAGCTGTCACTCTCTGACGGGAGAGTGACACTCTTGGCGGGTGCCCCAGGAAGGAACCAGAGGCGGGCGGAAGTCGAGGGAACCGGGCGCCCCCGAGCCCAGAGAATTTTGAGGGGCCGGTTGTGATCTGGGGTGCGGTTCCGAGTAAGGAGGGGTCCTGAGCACGGGGGCTGGGCTGGTACTTTAACAACCACCGAGAGCCACATCTCGGGAGTGCCAGCAGCCGCGGTGGCCACCCAGCTGCGCCCGGGACACCCTCCAGGTGCCGGCAGCCAGCCAGGGCCCTCGGGGCGTGGCCCCCATTCGTGGTCCGCACAGGTGGTGCCCTGCCCTGCCCTGCTGGGGACTGAGCCCTCCTAGCCACACGCTTTGAAGATAAAGCCACACCCCGAGGGTCACTCTCCTCACAACGGCTTTATGGTCCAGAACACCGGCTGTGGGCACGGGCAGCTCCTTTGGAGGGCCGCTGGCTGGCCGGCGTGTTTGCTTTGGGTGGGGGGCCACACCCAGCGGTGCTCAGAGCCGTCTCCTGGCTCCGTGCACAGGGGTTACTCCTGGCAGGGCTTAGGGGGGACCCTCAGGAGTGCTGGGCACAAACCAGGGTTGGAAGTGTGCGAGGCAAGTGCCTTCCCTGAGGTGCAGCCTCTCCCCAGCCCCGTCGAGCATGTGGGCCCCACACACGGCCTCCTGAGTGTTTCCAGCCAGAGGCTGCAGGATAAAGGAGCAGACTCCTGCCACGCTCCGCAACACACACACACACACACACACACACACGCACGCACACACACACGCACACACACGCACACACACGCACACGCACACACGCACACACACATGCATACACACACGCACACACACATGCATGCACACACACGCATACACACAAGCACACACACACGCATACACACACGCGCACACACGTGCACACACACACACACACACACACACACACGGGTCAGGGCAGCAGAAGCTGCACCCCCCGGGTGGATGGCCAGAAGATAATCTCAGCCTCACAGTTAACAGCCAATTGCAAGGGAATAACTCGAATGAGGAGAGGAGAGGCCAGCACGCACCGACTCTCCCAGAGCCCCCCAGAGGGGAGGGACGCGAGTGGCACCCGGAGAAGCTCCCTGGAAAGGATTCGGACAGGAAGTGCGGAGGGGGTTAAGGAGCTCGAAGAAGCAACGGGCCGAGCTGCCAGCCAGACACGGGGGCACAGGAGAGCGGGAACGGAAAGGACAGGCAGGAGCGGCAGGCCTGAGGAAACTCTGGGAGGCGAAATGGGAAACTCATCAGGAGGCCTCAAGGGCCGGGCCACGGCCGCTGAAGACAAGACGGTGACTCTGAGAGATGCAGAAACCTCCAGACAGCAGCGGGAACGGGGCCTCGAGGTAAAGGGACAGCTGAGAGCTTTGGGGTGGATGCAAGAGGAGCAACGTAAGACCCCAAAGAAGCGGCCGAGGGGGTCCCAGGCAGAGAGTGCACCCCCGGGCTCCCAGAAGCAGGGGGGCAGCTAACAGAGGCCCAGATAAAAAGGCTCCAGCCCCTGCCTCACCCTAATGCATTCTCTAGAGCAATAGCACAGCGGGGAGGGCATCTGCCTTGCATGCGGCCAACCTGGGTTCGATTCCCAGCATCCCATAGGGTCCCCCGAGCACCACCAGGGGTAATTCCTGAGTGCAGAGCCAGGAGGAACCCCTGTGCATCGCCGGGTGTGACCCAAAAAGAAAAAACACAAAACTGAAAGAAACATTCTCAAGGTCACAACAAACCAGACAGAAAGTTCCGAGCTCCAGCCCCCCACCCCCATACCCAACACCCGGCACCGTCCCCACCCTCACACCCGAGCTTTCAACCCCCCATCCCAGGCCACGAGGGAACGAAGGGACATGCAGAGGGGGCACGGCCCAGCCGTGCAGCCACCCACCAGGAAGGGAGGCGCCGTGGCCGGCCCCACGCGGGAACTCAGCTCTGTGGCCTGTGGCCATTTCACACGGCTACAGACAGTCGGACAGTCGGACAGTCGTCCCGAGCTGCCTGACCCCGAGTCTGCTCCATGGGCCCAAGAGGAGGAGGAGGCAGGGGGAGGGGGGATAAAAGGAGGAGGGGGAGGAAGAGCAGAGAGGGCGGGGTGGGGTGGGGGGACGATGGAGGAGGCCACATGACAAGGGGAGGAGCCCACAAGGGAGGACGAGGGAGTCTGGGGGACATCTCCGGAGGGCCTGGTCCCCAGAGCACCTGCAGCCCCGCCCGCCCAGCCACGCCTGGCACTGCGATGCCCACAGCGGGCAGGGCTGACCTGGGCAGGGAGCAGAGACAGAGCCTGCTGCTGGCCTCCGGGGGGCTTCCTCAGCACCCCCAAAACCCTGGCTGTCGCCTCCTCATGGCTGCTTCCTGTCCCTGCAGAAGGAAAGGCTCCCCAGGGTGGGGCTAGGGAGAAACCTCCAAGCATGCCCTGGTACCCCTGGCATCACCGGGCAGCCTCCGAAACAGACCCAGTCTGGCCCTAGTCACTGCCCCTAAGGACCCTGGTGCCTCTGAAATGACCCCCCAGACACCCCCGACCAATGCAGAACCTTCCAGAACGCCAGAAGGGAGTTGAGAAGTTCCACCATAGACACCGTCCGCAGCACTGCCCCAGGACGAGGTGACAGGTGGCCTAACCATGACGACACTCTCCTTCCGGGTCCTCTGGGTGACCGCTGACTCCCCCACACCCTGTCTCAGCCTGGGGTCCCCGTGCTCGGGACTTAGAGCATCTCTGCTGAGGACTGCTGGTCCCCTTCCTGGGGCTCTCTGGACGCTGCCCCCCTACTTCAGAGAGATGCCGAGAGCCTGATCCCCCCTGCCCAGGATGTGGTGGGGAGCCCCACCAGCTGCCACGAGGGCTTTGATGAAAAAACACCCGCCAAGGTCCACGGGAAGGGCCGAGGGGTGGGCGCTTGCTTTGCTTTGCATCCCAGCACCCCAGAGGGTCCCCCGGGCCCTCCAAGGCTGATCCCTGAGCACAGAGCCCGGAGTAAGCCCTGAGCAACACCGGGAGCGCCTCACCCCCTCACCCCGCTCCACACCCCCTAAAGAATACACTTTGCGTGTAAATCCTGTTGTTTCATCTCTTTATTCGGGAGATTAAAATCGGTAAAGCAAAGGGACTTGGAGAGGTAGCACCTGGCCCCGGCCCATCCCGCCCCACGGTCCCGCCCTCCACCCTCAGAAGCACCCGGGGTCCCGGAGTCCTCAGCCAGCTGCCTCTGGGCTGATGCTTGTCTTCTCCACGGCAAAGATCACGGGCCTCTGAGCCGAGGCCGCTGGCTCAAGCAAGACAAAGAGGCAGGCTGCCTCACAAATAAATTCCTCTCTGTTGTCCTACCAGGGCGCTAATTGCCAGTAATGAGAAAATTATAATAATTAGGGACGATTACACGAAATCTTGGGCAGGGAGCGATCCTTCACCTGTGCGTTGCAAGATCTTTCCTAAGTACTAATTAGAGGCCACGCCAGGGGCTGAGCTGGGCGATGCGGGCCCACGTCAGGGACGGACGGAACAGGAGGCGCCCCGAAACGCTCCTTCCCGGCTTACGCAAGGCCAGCTGGGACTTTCGGGTGCACTGAAGGTCAGTTCTGGCCCCGTCTCCAAGGGCTGAGACCCTCGGCCGACAGCACGTCCCGTCCAGGCTGCTGTGGCTCAGGGAGCCACTGAAGAGGAGGTCCGGAACAGTTCCTCTGGGAGGATGGTTCCCCACCCACCCACGCTGTATGAGCACCAGCGTCCTGCGCCGGCTCTGGTTCATTCACATGAATCTCGGGCTTTTCCCCGATTCTCTGCTCCCAAACCTCTAGCTTTTCGACAATAAACATTTCATGATGGGGTTAAGAGTTTTATTACTTAGTTTTGGTTTGGGGCCACACCGGCAGTGCTCAGGGGCTACTCCCAGCTCAGTGCTTGGGGCAGGTTCCCAGCAGCACCCAAGGGCCCAGCCAGTGACGGGCAGGCAAAGCCTGGACTTTATCCAATTGATCACCTCCAGGTGCTTCATGAATATTTTATAATAAGGGGGAAAAAAGATAAATTTTATTTTGAATATTTGGCTACCTTAATATTCAAAAATTCAAATATTCAAAATATGAATATTTTTGAATATTGGGGCTGGAGCGATAGCACAGCGGTTGGGTGTTCGCCTTTCACGCAGCCGACCCGAGTTCAATTCCTCCGCCCCTCTCAGAGAGTCAAGCTACCAAGAGTATGGAGCCCGCACGGCAGAGCCTGGCAAGCTACCCGTGCGTATTGGATATGCCAAAAACAGTAACAATAAGTTTCTCAATGAGAGACGTTACTGGTGCCCGCTTGAACAAATCGATGAGCAACGGGATGACAGACAGACATTTATTTTGAATATTACATTTGCTTTTGTTTTTGTTTTTGTTTTATTGACTCACCATGAAGAAGTTACAAAGCCTTCAGGTTTAAGTTTCAGTCATACAATGATCAAACCCCCATCCCTTCACCAGTGCCCATGTTCCACCACCAAGAACCCCAGTATACCCCCCTCCCAAGACCCCCCCACCTGAGTGGCTAATGATCTTCACTTTATTCTCTCTATACTTTGAATACATTCAATATTTCAACAGAAAACTCACTATTATTATTTGGAATTTCCCCCCAACAATCAAACCTGCTGTAAAGGCATCATTTGATAGTTTGTTTTCCATTGCTGAGAATGAAGAGTATATGAGCTCTTGCGGCCGCGTGGTTTTGGATTTCTGATATTTTAGTAATTAAGTCCAGAGAGATTCCTGCCAGAAGTCGCCAAAAGAAAAGGCTGAGAGAGAAAAACCTTTCCCCTCCGGGGCGGCATGGGGTTGTAGCTCAGTTCACAGTCTAAATGCATTTCTGTAAGAAGCCGCTAGTACCGAAAGTGATTAGTAGGCCTCCGGGATCATGGTCTTTTAGGAGCAGAGGAGCCGTTTCGTGTGTGGCTGCTCCAGATCTCCTGAATATACATTTTTAAAGTGTTTTTTTTTGGGGGGGGGGCTGGAGCGATATCACAGCGGGTAGGGTGTTTGCCTTGCATGTGGCTGATCCGGGTTCGATTCCTCCGTCCCTCTCGAAGAGCCCGGCAAGCTACAAGAGTATCCTGCCCACACGGCACAGCCTGGCAAGCTCCCTGTGGTGTATTCGATATGCCAAAAACAGTAACAACAATTCTCACGATGGAGATGTTACTGGTGCCCGCTCGAGCAAATCGATGAACAACGGGACGACAGTGCTACAGTGATTTGTTTTTTTGGGGAGGAGTGGTAGTCATTGGCTTCCCAAGGATTGTTCAAAGGGCCCAGGGGCCACTCCTGGAGACACTTGGTCAAACAGGGCAGCAGGACACAGAGCTGCCTAGTGCCGCAGGGCTGGGGGGCACCCAGGCACCCGGCGGGGCTCAGGGCCTCCGGGAAAAGGCTCAGGAAGCAGCCTGGGGTGCTGGAGAAAGGAGCCGTGTCCTCGCTCCCTGGCACTAGGGAACACGCAGGGGTGACAGACAGGAGTGGGCCTGCCTATGCTCGGGCCTTGCTCCTGGCTCTGTGCTCATGGGTCATCCCTGGAGGCGTTCAGGACCAGCCAGGCTGCCGGGGGTGAGCCTCGGTCAGCCGCGTGCAAGGCGGGCACTGTGCTGTCTCTCCAGCCCCAGGAAGACAGTTTTCAAAGGTTCCTGAAGTACCTACCGTGACTTACAACGCTGCTGCCAGGGGAGCTTTAGGCATGGAATATTGCAGCACGGCCCCCGGCCCCCGTGTCGTCTGCGCTGGTGCCCCCAGCTCGCCCAGACCCGCCCTCCCGCCTGCCCCCGACAGGCCCCTTGCGGAGTTGGGGTCTCTTGATTTCAGAGTTGCTGGCTGTGCTGTGGGCTCCGTCCTCCCTTCTCTCGCTTGGACCCGACTCCCCCGACCTGGCCCCGTGCTTCTCATCTGACTCTCCTCCCCTCCCCGCTCCGCCCTCCCCTTCCCTCACCCCTGCACTCTGCAGCCAAGAGGTCCCCCCCTGAGGCACCCCATTCCGTCACCCAGTTCTCCTAAACACCGCATTTAAGTGCAACCATCCCGAGTCTTCGCTCTGCTCCTGGCTGGCTCCGTGGAGTGCGACGCCTTCCAGTCCCTCGCCGTGGATTGCTCCACTCCGTCCTTCCCCAGAGCCCGGTTTGAAGAGTTTGCTCTCCTGCGTGCTCTGGGGCTCTTGCCCCACTCTCCTCTCTTGGGGGGCTGCTTTGCGTCTGGACGCACCTCTGCCGTCACCCACGCGCCTGTTAACTCAGCCTGGGCACCCCCCACCCATCCCCCCTGCCTCAGGCAGACGAGTGACCGGGACCCTGGACTGGTCGTTGGCCCCGAGGTGCCCCCAGAGTCAGACCGTGCCTGCCGAGCTCTGCTCAGGGGCCAGGGTGGGTGGTAGGCGTGGGAGGGGGTCGCGGGGGGCTCACCCGGCTCTCCGCACAGCCGCTGGGGCAGCTTACGAGCCCCCAGACCCTCCCAGATCCACCAGGGGGCCGGGAAGAGGTAGGTGCCGGCCCCGTGCGACCCCGCGTCCCCCGCTGCCCTGTCGGCCCCCGCCCAGCACCAGGGCAGAGGTGGGAGTGGCTGGCATCAAAGGCAGAGCCGGCCGGAAGCCTCGGCCCACCCAGTGTCCTGCCGGGCAGCTGCTCTGGCTCCCTCTCCCCTCCCCTGCAGGCCCCCGGCCCTGAACGATGCCCGGACCCTACGGGCCCCCTCTGCCGACACCCCCGGGCGGGCGGCCCCCAGCACCCGCATCTCCTCTCCGGCTCTGGGGTCTGCAGAGTCCAGCCCCGCCTGCCCGGAGCCGCGTCCACTCGGGGGCTCGGGGCTCGAGTGGGCCTCACTGAGGGAGCGAGCGGCCGAGTCTCGCCTGCCGCGCGGAAGGACCCCCCACGGCCGCCCGAGCAAGGCTGGAGGGCGAGGGCAGGGGTCCGGGCAGGGGCCACCCACAGCACAGCGCAGTTGGGGCGGGAGTGGGGCCCCGGGCGCCCTGCAGGGCCGAGTGGACGCTGAAGGGCAGGAGCAGGGAGAAGGCAGCCTGCGGCTCAGCTTCCCGGGACCCCAACCCCCCAGATGGCCCGCCTGCGGAACCCCCAGCCCTGGCACCCCCACTCTCTCAGCCACTCACACTCACTCACAGCCACACCCACACTGTCACACCCAGTCACACTCACCCACAACCATGCAGTCACACTCACTCACACCCACACAGTCACACCCAGTCACACTCACACCCAGTCACACTCACTCACACCCACAGTCACACTCACTCACACTCACACCCACAGTCACACACTCACACCCACAGTCACACTCACTCACACCCACACAGTCACAGTCACACCCAGTCACACTCACTCACACCCACACCCACAGTCACACTCACTCACACCCACAGTCACACTCACCCACACAGTCACACTCACACTCACCCACACAGTCACACTCATTCACACTCACCCACACAGTCACACTCACACCCACACAGTCACACTCACTCACACCCACAGTCACACTGACTCACCCACACAGTCACACCCACACTCACCCACACAGTCACACTCACTCACACTCACCCACACAGTCATACTCACTCACACTCACCCACACAGTCACACTCACTCACACTCACCCACAGCCACACCCACACAGTCACACTCACTCACACTCACACCTACAAGTCACACTCACACTCACACCCACAGTCACACTCACTCACACTCATACCCACAGTCACACACTCACACCCACAGTCACACTCACTCACACCCACACACAGTCACACCCAGTCACACTCACTCACACCCACACAGTCACACCCAGTCACACTCACACCCAGTCACACTCACTCACACCCAGTCACACTCACTCACACCCACAGTCACACTCACACTCACACCCACAGTCACACACTCACACCCACAGTCACACTCACTCACACCCACAGAGTCACAGTCACACCCAGTCACACTCACTCACACCCACACAGTCACACTCACACTCACCCACACAGTCACACTCATTCACACTCACCCACACAGTCACACTCACACCCACACAGTCACACTCACTCACACCCACAGTCACACTGACTCACCCACACAGTCACACCCACACTCACCCACACAGTCACACTCACTCACACTCACCCACACAGTCATACTCACTCACACTCACCCACACAGTCACACTCACTCACACTCACCCACAGCCACACCCACACAGTCACACTCACTCACACTCACACCTACAAGTCACACTCACACTCACACCCACAGTCACACTCACTCACACTCATACCCACAGTCACACACTCACACCCACAGTCACACTCACTCACACCCACACACAGTCACACCCAGTCACACTCACTCACACCCACACAGTCACACCCAGTCACACTCACACCCAGTCACACTCACTCACACCCAGTCACACTCACTCACACCCACAGTCACACTCACACTCACACCCACAGTCACACACTCACACCCACAGTCACACTCACTCACACCCACAGAGTCACAGTCACACCCAGTCACACTCACTCACACCCACACAGTCACACTCACTCATACTCACACCCACAGTCACACTCACTCACACCCACAGTCACACTCACCCACACAGTCACACTCACCCACACAGTCACACTCACACTCACCCACACAGTCACACTCACTCACACTCACCCACACAGTCACACTCACACCCACAGTCACACTCACTCACACCCACAGTCACACTCACCCACACAGTCACACCCACACTCACCCACACAGTCACACTCACTCACACTCACCCACACAGTCACACTCACTCACACTCACCCACAGTCACACTCACTCACACTCACCCACAGCCACACCCACACAGTCACACTCACTCACACTCACACCTACAAGTCACACTCACACTCACACCCACAGTCACACTCACACCCACACACCCTCACTCACACCCACTCACACCCACACAGTCACACTCACACTCATCCTCACCCATATTCACACAGTCACACTCACTCACACTCACACTCACTCACACCCACAGTCACACTCACACTCACCCACACACTCACTCATAGTCACTCACACTCAATCATCCACTCACACCCACACAGTCACACTCACACTCACCCTCACCCACACTCACACTCAGTCACACTGACACCCACCTACACTCACGCAAGTCACCCACACTCACTCACTCAACCACACTCTCACACCCACACAGTCACACCCACTCACACCCACTCACACTCAATCACCCACACTCATTCACACCCACCCACAGTCACACCACACAGTCACTCACTCACACTCACCCACACACACCCACATCCATTCACACTCACTCACCCACAGTTACACCCACACGGTCACACTCACTCACACTCACCCTGTCACATTCACCCACAGCCACTCACACCAGTCACACTCACACTCGCCCACACTTACAGTCACCCACTCTCATTCACACTCACAGTCACCCACATTCCTCGCATGTATTCACACTCATTCACACTCACGCAGACCCACCCACACTCACACTCACCCATTCACTCCCACTCCCACTCATTCTCACCACATTGACTCATTCACACTCACATTCACCACACACTCACCCACCCTGGCACACTCACTCTCACTCCAGCTCACACTCACCCTTAGTCACCCATCAGCGTCGTCATTTCCACTCTATGCCAGAATGTCAGGAGAGAGAAATTTAACATTACCTCAGGGTCGCTGTTGCTAGAGAGTCTCGTCTCCCCCCACAGGTCAGTCACTTCCTCGTGGCCCCCAGCGGTCCTTGTGTTCATTTTCCCATTGAACTTTTGTGTTTCACTTCTGTTGAAGGAGACTCTGTGGAGAACTCAGTGCTCTTGCTCTCTCACACACACTCTTTCTCTCTTACACACACGCACACACACACACACACACACACACACACTACATTAGCACAGTGAACAGACATTTCCAGTTCCTTGTTTAGCTTTAAGTGGGCCATTTGCTTTGCTCTGCAAGCAGCACACGACAAGAACTTCCCGCCTTGGATGGAGCCCCCCACCCCGGAACCCCATTTCTACAGAAGCTCAGCCCCACTGTCTGTGACACGGGCCCAGAGAGGGTCATCCTGCTCCAGCTGAGGCCAGAGTCTCTAGTGGGTCTCTGCGTCTTCCGGGGGTGTCGTGGTCCTGGGATGGCGCCCACTGGAGAGAGAGTCATGAAGGGCATTGTCCTAACATCAAAACAGCCTCTCCACAGAGGAGAGGAAGCAAAACTCTCTTATCTCTTACAAAACGGAGGAAAGCCACAGATGCTCTTCTTGGGGGGAAATTTGGAGACTCTCCATTTAACGCAAGGATCTGAGAGAGGCGCCCACATTCGTTAGCCAGGGTGGACATCCGATTCCGCCAAACAGCCAGAAAAACTACCTCAAATGCCAGATGTCTGTCACAGAGAGAATGAGGAGGAAGAGGCCAAATCACCAAGACTTCCACTGGGTCCCTCATGGCTATTCAATTGGTTGTCGGACTGACTGGCCACTTCTGCAAAGCCTCATTCATAGGGTGTGAGCAATCCCAGTGCAAAGAGGGGCCGGATAACCTAGGTAGGCCAATAGGTGGTGGGGGGAGGGTGGGCTATTGTCTCAGACTTCCAAGTTCCTATTGGTGCAGCTTCATGAGTTGTAAAATAAAGAGTTGAAGGTATGGGGGGGGGGGGGTCCGTGTGATGACAGTATGACAGTAATCTCTCACTCTCAGTAACCTCATTTCCCCTCAAGAGGTGAGAGGGTGGAGGAGGTGAGAGGGTGGAGAGAGCCCTGAGAAACTGTGGGGAATCCACAGTTTCTGGAGACGGTGAGGTGTCAGGCTGTCACCGATGGACAGGGAGGTGTTAAAATTATCTTTGTGGGCCACACTTGAAGAGGAGGTGCCTGGTGGAATGTCGGGAAGTGAGAGACAATTACCGGACGGTTTCATTCCCAGGGTGGATAAAAATAACCAAGCGAACGGGACCAGAACAATAGTATGGCAGGGAGGGCACTTGCCCTGCACACGGCTGACACAGGTGGGTGCAATCCTTGGCGCCCCAGTTGGTCCACTGAGCCCCGCCAGGAGTGACCCCTGAAAGCAGAGTCAGGAGTAAGATCTGAGCACCACTGGGTGTGGCCCAAAAACTATTTTTTAAAAAAATTTTAAATAACCAAGGAAGCAATGCATGAGTACAGCAAAACGAGCTCCTGACTTGGTGAGAATACTCGAGTCACAGGAGGGAAGAGAGTGGGGACAGTAAGGGGTAAGAGGGTTTCTCTTTGGTGGGGGTGCCGGGACCCTGAGGTCGGGGTTGTGAGCCTAATACACATGCAGAGGTGTGATGCGTCCTAGGGTAGCACTGCACTGTAGCACTGTCGTCCCATTGCTTATCAATTTGCTCGAGCGGGCACCAGTAACGTCTCCATTGTGAGACTTGTGACTGTCTTTGGCATATCGAATACGCCACGGGTAGCTTGCCAGGCTCTGCCGTGCAGGCAGGATACTCTTGGTAGCTTGCTGGGCTCTCCAAGAGGGACAGAGGAATCGAACCTGGGTTGGCCACGTGCAAGGCAAACACCCTACCTGCTGGGCTATCACTCCAGTCCCAGAAGCAAAAAGAGGAATAAAAATAGGCAACAGCAAAATTTTTTTTTTTTTGCTTTTTGGGTCACACCCGAGATGCACAGGGGTCACTCCTGGCTCATGCACTCAGGAATCACCCCTGGCAGTGCTCAGGGGACCATATGGGATGCTGGGATTCGAACCCAGCTCAGCCGCGTGCAAGGCAAACACCCTACCCGCGCAACAGCAAAATTTAGAGTAAAATCACTCTTTTAAAATATGTGTCATACGAATCACCTTTTTAAAAAGGGGGTATACCATCACGAGACCATGTTCAGCCGGACACGCGGGAAACTGAACACGCGTGCTGTGTCCGTTCAGTGAATCACCCTGAGCACTGTGCGAGGGGCAGGGCAGGGCGGATGGACAGTGCGGGGCATCATCGTAATTTCATTTTCTTCTTGAGTCTTTCCAGAACATCCCGCTTGCCCCAGGATGATTCAACAATTTGGGGCAAAAATAAACAGGCAGGGGTGGGGCGAGGGGGTGGCCGCTGGGTTGGTGGTGCTTGACTTGGCAGCTGGAGAGTTTCCTCTGAAAGGGGGTGGGGGGCACTCCAGGCCCAGTGCCCGCCCTTGCCGCCTCGGCTGTTCGGAACTGCACGCTGGCGGGGGTGAACTCTCCCGCGTCCCCGAGCTCACCCCGGCCGGGGGCTGGCGCCAGGTTTGGAAAGAGCCCCACGGAGGGTCATGTTCCGGACCAGCACCGGCCCCCCCCCCCCGGCCCCCACAGACACCCCCGGGGATCAAACAGGCAGATCTGCCCGTGACACGTGTTTGATCAGCCGCACGGATCTCTCACGCATGGACTGCGGGCCTCCCGAAGGGAGGGTCATGCCAAGCCCTCTCTGGGGTGGGAAACGACAGGGCACCGGGCGGGCAGCTGCTGCAGCTGCCTCTCTGTGGGCAGGATGGGGACAGGGGGCCCTTGGCCCGTGCCAGGGGTACGCTCTGCAGACAGGGGGTTCTGGCAGCCGCCCAGGGCAGCGCCTGCCCTCGCGTCCAGATGTCCCCAGACCCAGGGGTTGCCACAGAGCCGGGAGGAAGAACATCTGGTTTGAGAAACACTTAATCCCCTGGTAAATATTAGAGGATTCTGTCCTACATGCACACGCACGCACGCACACATATGTCCATGCTTACAGGCACGCAGGCCTTCAGATCAAAATCCAGATCAAACTCAGATCAAAATTCAGGATTAAGGAGCGGATACTGAGGGGCTGAAGCGTTTTTAAGAGAGGGCAGCACTCCACATGCTCGGGCAAGCCTCACCCACGAGTGAAGCTATTCCTGGACCAAGCGGCCCCGACACCTCATACCACACACCTACCCACACTCCAAGAGCACTGCACCACATCTGACGGGGTCAAAGTGGGCGGCAACCAATCTTAGAGTGAAATACTTTTTACAGATATATATATCATATATATAATCAAATGTTGCACCTCACACACGCAACGAATGCACTCTACAATTGAGCCACATCCCCTGCCTTGATTTAAAACTGTTCTAGAGCCTGTCCAGTGTGTGTGTGTGTGTGTGTGTGTGTGTACAGGAGACTTTTTTAAGTAATCACATATTAGGATCCCATTTTTGTGTAACTAAGAAGTCCATCCCCAGGGCTGGGAGCAATAATACAAGGTAAGGTGCTTGCCTAACATGAGACTGGCCCCAGGTTCTGTCTTTGCCACCCCAGATGGTCTCTGAGCCCACCAGGATTGATTCCTGAACACAGAAGTCTGAGTAAGTCCCGAGCACTACCCGGTGCTCAAAAAAATCAAACCAAGACAAAAAAGCATCATGCTATTTTTGTTTTCTTTTCCTAAAGGACTATATTATATACAGTATTTCATACCAACTTTCAGTTTATGCTATAATTAATAATGACCAAATAGCATTTTAAAAAGAATATATGTTAAAAATGGAGTCTAGTATTACAAAAACTTGTCCAAAAGGGACTTTAACTATGAGGTCAGAGAGATAGTACAGTGAATAGACATTTGCTTTGCATACAGTGACTAGTGATTAAATTCCTAGTACTGCACAAGTCTTATGAATACCACCAGGAGTAACTCCTGACCACCACTGTGTATGGCCTTCCCCTCCCCCATAAAGACCACCATCAAATGCATTATAGTAATTCTTAACATAGGTAAGTGACAATTCAACCCTTTTCTTTTCTTTCAGAATTATGTCTGATATGTTGGGTCATTAGTCAGAATATGTATTTGTCTATATAAATTTAAGACTCAGTTTTTTGGTATCCACAAAATAATGTATTATAATAGGGGCTTGTGTTGCACTGAATCTATATGAATAGGTAGATTGTGTTGACAAAAACTGATGTTTTGTCAATATTGAATCCATGAACATGAACTATCTTTCCATTTAAAAATAAATCAATAGGGCTGGAGCGACACTCCGGTGGGGAGGGTGTTTGCCTTGCACACAGCCTACCCAGGTTCGATTCCCAGCATCCCATAGGATCCCTTAAGCCCCGCCAGGAGTGATCCCTGAGTGCAGAGCCAGGAGAAACCCCTGAGCATTGCTGGGTGTGACCCGAAAAGAATAAATAAATTAAATAAAAATAAATCAATAAATATGCCAGTTTGAAGGGCCAGAGAGATAGTGCAGCTTGTACCCAGGTTTAATCCCCAGTACCCCAAATGGTCCCTGAACCCCACCAGGAGTGATCCCTGAGCTCAGAGCCAGGAATGAACCCCCAGCACCACAAAAGAAAAAAGGAAAAAAAAGGAAGCTAGTCTGGAAAACAATCTTCATGCTTATTCCAGGGATCTGACGTTCTGGAAAAGGCAAGACCATAACGCTGTGAAGGATGGGTGGGCACCCGGATGCAAGACGCGTGGGAGAAGCCCGAAGTGGGAAACTGTCTGTCTGTCCTGGCAGCCCGTGGCCTGACACTGCTCTACACGGCAAAGACGAGCCTAAAAGAGCACTGGGCAGAGGAGTCTCCCGACTGTGCTCAGCTCCCCTTTGGGTCTCCCGCACAGCCATGAGGACGACACGCTTCTCCACCCCAGCTGGAAAACGCGCCAAAAATGCTCGTCGCTGCTCCCTGCACTCACTGTTCCCACCACTGGCCTGCCGGCAGCAGAGAGACTCCCCGCAGACACAGCCGGACCCCTGCCGTCACCCGCCTCTCCTGTGAAAGGCGCCCCAGAGCCATCCTGTGTGTCCCTCCCCAGTCCCCAAGGAGCAGGACTTTCCGAAGGCCACGATTCACCCAGCAGGTGAACCCAGGTTTCAACGGTCCCTTCCCTGAGCCTCCGTGTTTGCACCGAGGCGCTGTGCTCCACCAAGCCAGGGGACCTGAGCACCTGCCACCTGGCAAGCACCCGGGCACAGTCTGATAGCTGTCAGCTCTGCAGTCTTTCACCGGAGCCCGGGGAGCTCTGCCAATGGGGGCTTTGCCTCGCCAAGCAGAATCAAGGGGCTGTATGCAAAGCACTGCGGGTGCCTTTCATCCGGGTCTCATTGCAGGCGTCCGTGTGTGTCCGTCTTCAGCATAGGTACTGCTGGAGGAGCAATGCATCCACATGGCACCGGGAGGAAGGATGCCAGGATGCTCCCGTAGGTCCTGTTCCCCTGATCGGAGTAGCTGACTGCAGAGACTCTGTCGGGGCTGGAGAGATGGTACAGCGGGTAAGGCGGTCGCTCTGCAAAAATCCCAGTTCATTCAGCAGCACCAAGTATGGCCCCTCAAGCACTTCCAAGAGAGAGTCCCCCTGAGCACAGAACCTGGGGGAAGCCCTGGTCACAGTCAGGGCTGTGGCACCAAAACAAACAAACAAAAAATTATCTCAATTCCACAGATCCTCAAATAAATTGGTCGCTTTGTTTAACTTTGTTATAGCATTGATGCGAAAAAACAACCTGACTGAGGCTGGACTTGCTCCCATTCCAGGGTCCACTTCTCTAGTCTCTCAAGCAGGGCTGCCAGCACCGCGGGGAGGCGGGCAGGGGGGGGCTCAGGGCACAGGCAGGCGCGCTTTCCAGCACGGTGCGTGCTGCGCCCCTCTCTACCCAGCACTCACCCTCAAACTTCTCCCCCCAGCACAGACATCACACACACACACACACACACACACGCACACGCACACACACATGTACACATACACATACATACACACATACACACACCCTCTAGATGATCATAGAGTTTCATGAAGTCCTCATTTCAGCTAAGTTCATTTTTCACCCGCGTCACATACACACACGTACACACACGTACACATGTACACAAATATACTCATATACACAAATATACTCACATACACACATATACACACATGCACACATATACACACATACACACGTATATACATATACACGTATACACATACACACATACGCACATACACACATGTATACACACATACACGTGCATATATATATACACATACACACTTACAAACACATACATACACACACACATACCCCAGGTATGTCATATAACTGTCCCTAGGAACCCAGCCAGTCTTCTCTCAGGGGACTTGTACACTTCGCTACTAAAATGACCCAGATCTGGGGCAAGGGACATCGTGCAGAGGGGGAGGTATTTGCCTTGCACACAGCTGGTCAGCATCTGGCCCCCCAAGCACCACCAGGAGTGATCTCTGAGCACAGGACGAGAAATAGCTCCAGAGCACTGTCAGGTAGTACCCCCCACCCCAACACACACACACACACACACACACACACACACACACACACACGTTTTCCCAAATCTAGGAGCCAGGGCAATAGCTCAGAGTCAGAGGTATAGCCTGGCATCCACAAGGCCTCATCCAGCCGCAGCCCTGCACGGACACCCTCCCCACCCCACCCCCCAAAACCACCATCCAAGCAGTACCATCCCCCTGGGCCAAGCACCGAGCCACTTGGTCCAGCTGGCTGAGAATCACCAAGACTGGCCTTCAGTGGCCCTGGACACTGGCAGGAGGCCCCCAAATTACCCGACTATTTTTCAAATGTGGTCTGTGAAGGGCAGCAGGATACAATTTGGGTTTTTTTTTTCTTTTTGGGTCACACCCAGCAATGCTCAGGGGTTACTCCTGGCTTTGCACTCAGGAATTGCTCCTGGCAGTGTTTGGGGGACCATATGGGATGCCAGGGATCGAACCCGGGTCGGCCACGTGCAAGGCAAACGCCCTACCCGCTGTGCTATCGCTCCGGCCCCAGCGGGATACAATTTGGGCTTGTGGGTTCTTCTCTGGGTTCTGCTAGGGGCAGGAGGGGGCTGTACCTGGTGGCGCTCAGGAAACCAGGCCATCCCCACCCTCTGGCCCTGGCCGCAGACCCACTGGGGACGGGGAGTAATGAGCCCCCTACTCTTGGCCTGACGCATAGGAATCCCTGTCCTACCTCCTTGGCCTGGCCTGTGGACTCTCAGGCGGTGAAGGTGCAGGGAGAGAAAAAGCCCCTTTCCTCTCCTTACCCGCCGAGGGCACTTAGACAGCCCTGGGCCAGGCGAGCACTGCTCACAGAGGAAGCCCTCCTGGCGGGAAAGCAGACCCTCCGGCAGAAGGTCACCGCCCTTTCCCGGGGGCGCCTTCCTCCTTGGCATACGCAGACACGAGCCCTCTCTCTTCTTCCTATCAGGAACCTCAAACTTACCTCACCAACCCTAACCTTTTTTTCCCCAAAGGAGATGTGAATGTTTTTTTTTTATTATTGAATCAACATGAGATACAGTTACAAGCTTTCATGTTTGAGTTCCAGTCACACAATGACCAAACCCCCATCCCTCCACCAGTGCACATTCCCCACCACCAATCTCCCCAGTATCCCCCCCTTTCCCACCCTCCCCCTGCCTCCATGGCAGACAATCTCCCCCATACTCTCTACTTTGGGGCATTATGGTTTGCAGTACAGATACTGAGAGGCCGTCATGTTTGGTCCTTTATCTACTCTCAGCACACATCTCCCATCCCGACCGATCCCTCCAACCATCATTGCCTTAGTGATCCCTTCTCTGTCCCAGCTGCCCTCTCCCCCAGCTCACGAGGCAGGCTGTCAACTATACCTAGCCCTAACCTTAAATCTAGTCTTCGCTCACACCCAAACCCAAATCTTAGCCCTAGCGTAACCCTAATCCTAACACTAACCAATAGCCTTAGCCCTCGTCCTAGCCTGAACTGAAATCCTAACCCCAATTCCAAAACTGATTCTAGCCCTTGCTTCAGCCCTAACCTAGTCCTAGCCCAATCCCTAACCAAACCCCAATACTAACACTAAGCCTCGCTCCAGCCCTAACCCTAACTAACCCTAGCCCGTACCCTTGCCCTACCCCAACCCTACCCCTGGCCCCAAAACCCGACCCCTAAGCCTAATCCATTGTATGTCTCTGGGTCTCCCGTCTTGGGGGCTCTTGTGTGTACGGACTTTGGTTTTCTCCTGCTCTTCTGTCCTAAAGCCACTTGCTAAGGAGGCTGGGAGGGGCAGGAGACACATCTTCTCCTGTCTCGTCACTAGCACCCACGGCAGCCCAGGGAGGCCTTGGCTGCAGTGACAAAGCCCAGGGACTCCCTCGGGCGGAGAGGCAGTTGGGCTGGGACCCGGTGGCCACGGGCAGGTTCTCAGCACACAGCCCCCAGTTTCACCCAAAGAAGTTTGGAATCGGAGTCTCCCCTCCCCACCTAAGTTCTTCCAGAACTTTCTCTGGAACTTGCCTCTGGTCTGAGCAGGGAGACCCTGGTCCTGAGACTGTGCAGGTCTCACAGGCCCACGCCGGGTCACAACTATCATAACCATCCCCGCACGCACCCTGAAATGTTCACTAACTCTGCGATTGTTCCACTCTGAGACTTGCAGAATATAAGACAGTTTTTGCCAGAAGGGTACTCGGCCCACTGCCCATCTCACTTGCCTCAGAAAGACCATGGCAGTGACCTTTTAGAACGCTTCAGAACGTCAAATTCTGAGAGTTTGGAAGCCAAACGAAATGCGCTATAGACAAGGAAGGTTGTGGGGATTGATGCTTTTGTTGAAAGGAACTTCTAACTTTGTACATCTACACAATGGAATACTACACAGCAGGTAGGAGAGATAAAGTCATAAAATTTATTTATAAGTGGATGGTCATGGAGAATATCATGCTAAGTGAAATGAGTCAGAAAGAGAGGGACAGACATAGAAGGGCTGAACTCATTTGTGGAGTATAAAATAACATAATATGTGACTGATACCCAAGGACAGTAGACACAAGGGCCAGGAAGATTGCTTCATGGTTGGGAGAGGAGAGGAGAGGAGAGGAGAGGAGAAGAGGGGAGGGGAGGGGAGGGGAGGGTAGGGGAGGAGGGGAGGGGAGGGGAGGAGGGGAGGGGAGGGGAGGGGAGGGGAGAGGAGGGGAGGGGAGAGGAGAGGGCTGTGTCCTGGGCTGCTGCGGGGTGGAGAGAGAGCAGATGGCTCCCATTAAGACAGCCGCGAGGAAAAGAGCAGGGTCATGCTGTTCTTCCTCGTAAACTATTTTGTTTTGGAAAATTGGCTGTTGTTTGCCTTTAATACAATTATGTCCTTGATGTCAGCATGCCATAGGGGTATTCTTGCCTGTCAGTGAATCAATGCTTTTGAAACGTCTCTGTTTTACTTTCTAGCCGGACACAGTGTCCTGCTTTGCACAATCCATCACCACCAAGAGCTCTGTGAAGTCTTCAAGGAGGTTTCAGAACGTCAAAGGGTCCTAAATTCTAAGCGTTTGGCAGCCACGACATGCACCAGAGACGAGGATGTGCGGATTATGCTTTTGTTGAAAAGGACTTCTAGAAGGTCCCCTGTGGAGTTAGTCCTTCTAGTCCTGACTTTCAGCACCATGCGTCATGTGGCAGGGGCCAAGGACATGCCCCCCGACTCTGGGACTCTCCTCGGGGGCTCTGGGACTCTCCTCGGGCTGGGCCAGGGTAGGGATCAAACTGACACCCACTTTGAAGGAGGACAGAGCAAGCGTGACTGCTGTCATCTGCACGGAAATGAGGATTCCAAGAGCAAGTGATGAGGAAGAGGTCTTCTGCATCCTGGGGGGCGTGGGGGAGGGGCTGGGGGTCCCAGGAGAAAAGAGGGGCTTCCCTGAGGAGGCCTTCCCCGAATCAAGGCTTGTGACGAGAGGCTTGTTCTGTCAGTAAGAGTTTTCTTCAACAGCAAGACTTTATTTATGATATTTTAAAAATCCAGATTTTGAAGGACGGATGTTAGAACATTACATGACTGAAGCCCAGTCATGAACAACTTTGTGACTGTGACTCAATTAATAAATAATTTTTTTAAGAATAATTTTTTTTTGCTTTTTTGGGGGGGTCACACCCGGTGACGCACAGGGGTTACTCCTGGTTCTGCACTCGGGAATTACTCCTGGCGGTGCTCAGGGGACCATATGGGATACTGGGAATCAAACCCAAGTTGGCCGCATGCAAGGCAAATGCCCTACCCGCTGTGCTATTGCTCCAGCCCCAAGAATAAAAATTTTTACTGTAAAAAAGAATCCAGATTCTGGTTCATCCTCCCAGGTCACTCTCATTTTCATTGACTTCCTTCTATCGGCTTATAATCAAGTGGTATTTCAGGAGGTTAGTGCCACGCCCGTGTGTGTGTGGCTGACACCACACCCACCATCAAAGTCCCGGGTCCATTATGCTCCTGAGTGACCCCTCTGTCCTTAACCCTGCCCTCCCTCCCACACAGTATTCCCTGAGTTTAGGGTCTGGTTTTGTTCTTTTTTTTTTTTTTTTCATTTTATTGAATCACCATGAGATAGTTACAAGCTTTCATGTTTGAGTTTCAGTCATACAATGATCAAACACCCATCCCTCCACCAGTGCACATTCCCCACCACCAATATCCCCAGTATATCCCCCCTTTCCCACCCTCCCCCTGCCTCCATGGCAGACAATATTCCCCATATTCTCTCTCTACTTTGGGGCTTCATGGTTTGCAATACCAATACTGAGAAGTCATCATGTTTGGCCCATTATCTACTTTCAGCACACATCTTCCCTCCTGACCGATTCCTCCAGTCATCATATTCTTAGTGATCCCTTCTCTATTCCAACTGCCTTCTCCCCTTCGCTCATGAGGCAGGCTTCCAGCTATGGAGCAATCTTCCTGGCC
Source organism: Sorex araneus (assembly GCF_027595985.1). Lineage (NCBI taxonomy): Eukaryota > Metazoa > Chordata > Mammalia > Eulipotyphla > Soricidae > Sorex > Sorex araneus. The sequence continues at coordinate 201,849,036 of NC_073303.1, forward strand.
CTTGTATCTGCTGTCCTTGAGTATCAGTCTCATATTATGTTATTTTACATTCCACAAATGAGTGCAGTCCCTCTATGTCTGTCCCTCTCTTTCTGACTCATTTCACTTAGCATGATACTCTCCATGTCTATCCATTTACAAGCAAATTTCATGACTTCATCTCTCCTAACAGCTGCATAGTATTCCACTGTGTAGATGTACCAAAGTTTCCTTAACCAGTCATCTGTTCTAGGTTTTGTTCTTTCTTGTCAGTTTATTTGCCTTAGAAGCTCAGAGTCCACCTGGATGAAACCATCGAATAATTCTCTGCCCTTTCTGGGTCATTTCACTGAGCATTGCCACCTTTAGGTCTCTCTGTGTGGTTCCAGAGAGCACGCCCTCTTTTTCACTGCTCTGTAGCATTCCCGGGTGTGTGTAGACCACAGGGCATAGAATTGAGTCTGTGTTTGGGCTGCTGTGGATTACTTTGCTGTGAACAGTGCATGCACACAAGTTTTCAGGGCTCAAAGGGACCCAATCAGTGTGGCTGGTTCCCATCAGGAGAGTCCTACATTGCATCTTCCAGGTCTCTGGGGGAAGAGTTGAAAATTTCCCCCCCAGGGTGGGTCAGCCCAGGGCCTGCCCAAACAGAGCTCTGGCAGTTGAAAACTCCCATACGCCACAATCACTGCTGTGCTCCTGGCCAGCCTCATCCAGAAATTAATCTGCTGAAAAATTCAGGTATGTGGGGCTAGAACAATAGCACAGCGGGTAGGGTGTTTGCCTTGCATGAAGCCAACCCAGGTGCAATTCCCAGCATCCCATATGGTTCCCTGAGCACCACCAGGAGTGATTGCTGAGCGCAAATGCAACCCCTATGCATTGCAGGGTGTGACCCCCAAAAAAAGCCAAAGGAAAAAAAAAGAAACATTCACATATGAGGGTTTTGCAACAGAAATCTCCAGGCTTTCATGGAGTTGGGATGGGCTACCTCCCCCTGCCTCCTGTACTTCTGGAAGCCCCAGCAGTCACATCCACACCCCAGAGTCACCACACAGTTATAATTTAACTCCAGCTGTATCGCCCCGTTAAAAACTCTCAACTCTGTGAAGCCAGGCGACATCTCAAGCTCTACAACAGTGATAAACCAGTAGCAGCACATCAGATTGGATGGGATGTCACGTAGAAGGCGACCAGTCTCGGTTAACAAAATACAAACACAGAAGTCTCCACATGCAGCGACATCTTAGTGATCTTTTGTACAAGTGCTCAACGGCTTCAAGGTGTGATACAATAATCTTCACTAATTTTCTTCTAAGTAAATTAATTTTATTATTCTGTTAGCAAATTATTGATAACAAGCAATATTAAATAAATTACTGAGGGCCTGTTGTGGGGACAGGCCTGCAGGCTGGTTGGGAAGTTGGAGACAGTGGTAGAGGGAAGGGGCCACGGTGGTGGCACTGGTGTTGGGATATTGAATGTCTGTAACAGTTGAACAACTCTGTAAACCACAGTGTTTATATAAAGTGTAAGCAGAAAATTGGAAAAATAAGCAAATAATATTTTTGAAAAAAAGAAAAGAAAGTTTCCCCCTAACCTACGGTGCTTCTGTGGACCTCGGCTGGATAAAGACCCACCTGCCAAAGGGCACAGGGATTGACACTCACTTGGGGTCTCTATTAAATAGTATATCTAAGTCCAAAGTGGGAAGGCCCCAGCAATGGGTGTAAGTAGAGTTTGGGGTGCACAGCCATTGAGGGAAATGGGCGAGTAGACAGAGAGCTGGGGAGAAGTGTGAGGCTCTGGAAGGGCCGCTGGGGTCTGCGGCCTTAGGGGGAGCTGCAGAAGCACAGCAGGCCTTGAGCCTTCCCGCCCCCCTCACTTGCCAGTGCTGATGCTCAGACTCCCAGACACTGCTCACAGTACTCAGCACAGTGCTCACCTTCTGCTCCCACATTTACCCCCTTTCCTGTGAGGCTCCCCGCAAAGGGATGCATAGCTTAGGGGTTCCCTTTCCTGAGAATTCCTGTCACTAGCTGTCACCCTTCTCCCACCAGGATTCCTCCTTTCTCTAACTGATTTGCAGGTGTTGCCTGTTCGCTTGATTTTTTTTCCCCTCAAAATGTTCTTAATTTTCCTCGCTCTTACTAAATGTTGCACTTGTAAGGTTTATCTCCTTTGGACGGACACCCAAGGACAGTAGAGACAAGGGCCAGGAAGATTGGCCCATGGTTGGCAGCCTGCCTCGTGAGTTGGGAGAGAAGGCAGCTGGGATAGAGAAGGGGTCACTGAGTCAGTGATGGTTGGAGGGATCACTCAGGATGGGAGATGTGTGCTGAGAGTAGATAAAGGACCAAACGTGACGGCCTCTCAGTATCTGTATTGCAAGCCATAATGCCCCAAAGTAGAGAGAGAGTATGGGGGAAATTGTCTGCCATGGAGGCAGGGGGAGGGTGGGATGGGGGGTGGATACTGGGGAGATTGGTGGTGGGGAATGGGCACTGGTGGAGGAAGGGGTGTTTGATCATTGTGTGACTGAAACTCAAACATGAAAGCTTTGTAACTGGACCTCATGGTAATTCAATTAAAAAAGAAAGATTTATCTCCTTTGTGTAAATTTTTAAATGTATTAGCACAGAGTTACTAAAGATATTAGTTTTTGAATTTGCACACCTTTGAAAGAGTCCTAGTTCTTGAAATAAATTTATTTTATCAACTCATCATTGATTTACCATTCTGAGGAATTTCAGATGTTGAGCTCTATTCATTTATATGTGTACAGGTGTCACCATCTCTACAATTAAAAAAAAAATTTTTGTTTAAGATCTCTCTCCTATGTGGAATAAAAAAGAGACATAGTAAGGGAACAACAGGTAACCAAAGTCATTGGAGCTGGAGATTTTGTCTGTGTAACTGAGGCTACTGGGGAGAGGTCCTTGGGGCAGGTGGGAGGTCGTGGGCCCTCTGGGGGTGGGGGTGGTGCTGGAATGCTGAAAAGTATAAGTAACAATAAGTCCTGGTACCTCGGTAAAAACAGTTTTAAAAACACAAGAATTTTTTAAGTGCTCCTTTGTGTTCTTTGCCGCACGATCCACAGTAGTCAAGGTCTAGAATCAACCCAAACACTCAAGGACCAATGAGTGGATAAAGGTGCAGTCTATCTACGTGACAGGATGGACGCAGCTCTTAAAAAATGAAAAGATGAAATCTTGTTTGCAACAAAGTGGGTGGAATTGAAAGGAATTCAATTTCACTCAGCAAAATAAGGCAAAGACCAAGGCGACAGGATTTGACTCGTATGTGGAGGATAGAAAAATTGAAAGGAAGCAACAATCCCTTAGGTTTTGATCCCAGAATGGGGGTCACCACAAGGGAGGGGACATGGAGGGCAGGTATGAGGAGCTCAGTCATACAACAGTGGGTGGAAATAGGAGCGTGGCAGAGTGATGACACATTTCCCACAATGGGACCAAACAGTCATTGTTTCGCCGTTCAAGGACAGGGCAAGGATGGGTTGGGGGGTGGCAGGGAGAACGTGATTGTGCAGCTTCTACAACGCACTAGACCCCACTCCACACCAGTGTGATCAGACCCGCCACCATGGTCTCCTTTATTTCAAGCTCAGAAAGATTCTAAATAGCTCGTCCAAGATCAATCAACATTTAGAAAAACAGGATTCCCACCCAAAGTTGACCGATTCCAAGCTACTGATCTGTTTGTCTAACTAAGCTAGGTAGTGCCAGGGAAAATGCGGGCCGGGAGGCCTAGTCAATGGTGGGAATCTACCACAGTAGTTGGGGGGGTGGTAGGTGAGATAGAGAAGGAGCCAATATGGCAATAATAGTTGGAAAAGATGATCTGGACAAGAACTGAGTGTTGAAAGTAGGTAAACGGTTATACATGATAACCTCTCAGTGCCTGTATTGCAAACCACATGCCCAAAACAGGGAAGAGAGAGACAGAGACAGAGACAGACAGAGATAGAGAGACAGAGAGAGACAGAGACACAGGGATAGAGAGAGAGATAGAGGGAGAGAAGTGCCTGCCATAGAAGAAGGCTGGGTTGGAGGGGGACGTTGGAGGTGCTGGTGGGGAAAATGGGGACACAGGTGCTGAGAAATGTGCACTGGTGGAGGGATGGGTGTTGGACTATTGTATGGCTGAAACCTAACCATGAGCAGTTTTGTAAGGGTCTATCTCACAGTAGTTCAATAAAAAAAGTTTTTTGAGAGAGAGACAGAGGGAGAGAGAGAGGGGAGAGAGAGAATGAGAGGGAGAGAGAGAGTAAGGGAGAGAGGGAGGGAGAGAGGGAGAGAGAGGGAGAGAGAGAGAAGGAGAGAGGGAGAGAGAGAGTAAGGGAGAGAGGGAGGGAGAGAGGGAGAGAGAGAGGGAGAGGGAGAGAGAGAGGAAAAGAGAGGGAGAGAGAGAGGGAGACAGAGAGAGGGAGGAGAGGAAGGGAGAGAGAGAGGGAGGGAGAGGGAAGGAGAAAAAGGGAAGGAGAGGGAGGGAGAGAAAAAGGGAGGGAGGGAGAGAGAGATGGGGAAGCTTAAGCGCACACTTGTTCCCCCAGGATCCGGAGGCTGGGGCGAGCCTGGTCAGGGCGCCTGGTCAGTGCTGTCCCTCATGAGAACCGTCTCCTCTCCCCTCCCAGGGACACAGGACCTGCCGGGCCGGCCCACACTCAGGACCTTGCTAACTTTGACAGCTTCCTTAGAAGCCCCATCCCGGATGCACCCCAACTGCGCAGGGAAGGTTAGGTCCCAAACAAACTGGGGGATAGGCGTCCCCTCCATAAGGTGGTCTCCCTGCCACACCACACTGCCTCTCCATCGGCACGGCAGCCGGCACAAAGTCACTTCTCCCTGGACCCACATCTGTGGTCACAGCTCTTCTTCTTCCTTCTCGAGGCTAATAGTGGGAACAGCCAGAGGAAGAAGCGAGCGGGGTAGGACGGACCCTTTTCTTAGTGCCTTCAGAGGCCTTGGGGGGGGGGGGTGCTTGAGCATCTGTGTCACTCTCCGTTTGACAGGGGACGAGCTTCCTCCCACTGGAACACCTCCCCACGTCCTCAGCCCGAGACCCACACTGCACAAGGAGTCCTGCTCTCACACCCTTAGCAGGTGTGGGCTGAGAGACACCAAAAGGACACGGATGACTTGGCATGTTGCTTCTTCACTGGGCTTGGGGACCAATTCCCTTGTCTGTAACCTTCGGGGATTTGTCCACGCCCCTGATGACAGTTATGCCAGACACTTCTGCTTCTCCTTCCCAGCGTGGTGGAACTTCTCATTCAGACCACAGCAGAATGGAGATATTGCCGCCACCGAAACACACTGAGCCGTAAATCCCGGAAGATGAGAACCCTAGAAAGCCAAGACCGGCTCCCAGCCGCAAAGGGAGTCTTCCTGCAATACTTGGGTTCCCTGGTACCGCGGGCATCATCTTCCCCAGAGGAGCTTTGATCTAGACTGGGCAGGACCACAGGTGCCCACTAGCTTTAGCTCAGAAGGAAGGGTGCTGCCTTGGAGCACAGGCCACCTGCGTCCCACAGCAGGTCTGAGCACGCCTGGTCGAGGCGGGGAGGGAGTCGGCGGCAACCCCTGACATTCAGCAGCTTTTGTCGGCAGGAGCGGCAGAGCACAGGCCAGCCAAGGAGGCTCCTGACTCAGGAAGGACTCTTCCTACTCTGAAGGATTCCCAGAGTAACGGGGAGCTTTGGAAAGCCGGTGGAAATAAAATTAATGCGAGCAAAATGCTGCCGTAAGAGTCACCTCCAAGGCTGTCTTTGGGGCTCCAACTCCAACGGCCGAGGCAGTGAAAGCAAACATAAAATGAGGGCATAAAACTGAGCAGCTTCTCTCCAGCATGAGAAATCTCTGAAATGCAGACTCCCTGCTCAATGGGAGGAAATATTTGCAGGTCACAATCTGACAAAGAAATAATCTCCAAGGTCTATAAGGAATTCCCAGAACTCAGCACCAAGAGAGCAAACAGCCACATCCAAAACTGGGAGACCCTTCGCACAGACCTTGGCCCACGGAAACATACAGAGTCAGGGAGAATCTTCTAAACCTTCTTCTAAGGAACCTTATTCTAAAGTTTTACAGCTTTTATCACTTGATACATCTGCACGATGGAATGCTGTACAGCTGTTAGAAGAAATTAAGTCATGAAATTTGCTTGTAAGGGGATGGACATGGAGAGTATCATGCTAAGTGAAATGAGTCCGATGGAGAGGGACAGACATAGAATGACTGCACCCGTTTGTGGGATTTAAAAAAAAAATAACACACATGGGCCAACCATCAACTCTGATGCAGGCTGTGAAGGAAGCCTCCTGCCACGCTCCCGTGTGTGGGCTCCCAGCTGTCCCTGCTCATCACTTTCCTGTCTTCCTGTTTGCTGGGCTGGAGCCATAGCACAGTGGGGAGGGCGTTTGCCTTGCATGCAGCTGACCTGGGTTTGATTCCTCCATCCCTCTCGGAGAGCCCGGCAAGCTACCAAGAGTATCCTGCCCGCACGGCAGAGCCTGGCCAAGCTCCCCGTGGCGTATTCGATATGCCAAAGACAGTAACAATAAGTCTCACAATGGAGACGTTACTAGTGCCTGCTCGAGTAAACCGATGAGCAACGGGACGACAGTGCTACAGTGCTACAGTGCCCGTTTGCTGGCTCTGGCACCCCTCGCTGGGGGGGGGGGGCAGGGGGTTAGCAAGAGGAATGAAGCACGGGATCCCTTTCAGTCCTGGCAGCTGAGGGGTGAGCTCTGCTAAGCAGGTACCTGTCCCCTGCGTTCTGCTCAGAAGGACCCTCCTTCAGCCCTTGTCCGCACACACTCGGCGGCAGCTGCTGAGGAGGGACCAGGAGCCCAGGCTGTGGCACACAGAGTCGGGTGGGGGGGGTCCCTCCCTGGGCGCCCTCCCTGGGTCCCGTGCCTGCCTCGCGTTCAACCTGCCGACCTCTCCTGCAGTTTTGCTCAGTTTTGCCTGGTCCCGTCCGCAGAACTGAACTGCCCCCACCACACACCGAGCAAGCCTGAGCCCAGGCCTCTGGCACCCGCGGCCCTTCCCGGTGCCTTGTCAGGAGGCCAGCAGCGGGGCCCATGCAAGGCGTACGGGCTCTCTTGGGGCCGGGAGCTCCCGCAGGACTCTCGGTCACCCTCGTGGCATTCCCTCCCGAGGCCTGGGGCCCACTCAGCTCCTGGGGGTGTCGGGACGCCCCTGCGCCTGGCACTGCCCCCGCGGGGAGGGTGCCTGCTCAGGGCTCAGCCTGGAAACACACACCGTCCTCAGAGCCGCTGCAGAGTCGGGTCACTCTGAGGCGGGGCGCCCCTCCTCCACGCGCACTGCCAGCTCCCTGGTGGCCCTTATAACTAGTTTGTTATTCCTTTGGGGGCCGGGGGAGTGAGAGAAGGGAAAAAAGAAAAGGAAAAGGAAAGTGACAGTACAGCAGGTTGGGCGTTTGCCGAGGAAGCCCTGAGCATCGCTGGGTGTGGCCCAAAGGGAAACCATAAAAAAAAAAAAAAAAAAAAGGACTCTCCTGCCTCTTTCGCTCACTTCCCTTTACCCTGCCATCCCGGGTCCCAGAAATCCCCTTCTGACCCATAATCCAGCAGTGAAATTGCACAGACCATTCTGACCCTAGGAACCGCAGAGAGAAGCCCTGGGCAGGCCGACTCAGACCCCGAGAGCGGGCCTAGAGGCTGCTTCACACCCATGTGGCGCCCCCTGCTGGCGCTGACCTGCCGGCCACCTGGGGGACGTCCTTCAGGGCTCGGACTCAGCGTGGCTCACCACTTTCTCCCCAGCCCCCTCTGTTGTCTGCACAGGATGACTTGTTCGTTAGCCAGAGTGAATAATGCCTAATTGCACGGCCGGGCTTTCCCGCCGGGCCCCGCCGGGCTGTGCCCATGGGAGTAATCTCACCTACGGCGGGGGGATTGCTGCCCTGCCTTCCATAGCCTTGATTCACGCCCGGCAGTCATGACGGCATGCACCGTCTAGCCAAGCTGGGGGGGAGGGGGGAGGGGAGGGGCGACAGGTTAGGTGGGTGCATGGTCACATTCTCACGGGGCTGAGACTCACAGAAATCTGTGTCTCTTAATGACCCCTGGGATGAAGACCAAAGACTCAAGGATAGCCCCACTGCACTCAGGTCGAGCGATCCCTTTCTCCCTTCACAAGGAGAAGAAGTGCTGCACCGTTAGACCGGTGTTTTCCGAAGTGCGCAGAGCTGCCCTGCCCGTGGCTCAGAATGGCCCAGAGGGACGGTAGCAGCAGCACCAGGAGCAATTAGGGGGGGGCGCTTTCTGTCTATTCACGTCAGAGAAATAGATTTCCAGAGAGACCACGGGTCGGCCGGTGGGTTGGCTCTCTGCAAACATTTTCCACACAGACGACAGTGCTCGGCACGGGGAGAACTCGGCTTTGCCCTTAGCGGGAAGAGCTGATTCAGAGACACAGAACCTGTGTGTGTGTGTGTGTGTGTGTGTGTGTGAAGGACAGATATACAGGGGCTTGCCCACTCCATGTGCATGAATGTCCTCATGCTTGCTGTCACTCTAGTTGCACCCCCCAGATTGAATGGGTTTGGGGGGAGGAGTGTAGAATTCAAAAAATAAGGGCAGCTCCGAAATCCCACGAAGAGAAAGACCTTGCTTTGCTCCCGTGATGATCACCTAGAGCGGGAGACTGCACATGCTCCTGGGAAACGCTTCCCCCGACCCCTGGCTGATGGCACTACAGACACGGAAGAGTTTAGGCTGATTCAGAGAAGCCAGAGGAGCCAGGCCCTCCACGGAGGCTGGGGGCAGGGGCTAGAGATGCGGGTGTGACGTCGGGGAGAGAGCCCTGGAGACGCAGTTGGGTTCGGAGACAGCCAGAAGGAAGGACAGACTGCTTCCTTTCCAGGGACGGGTGCGAGCAGTCCCGGGCTCTGGCCGAGCAAATCTGGCACCCCCAGGGGGGCCCAGCGGGGCAGCTGGAAACTGGCAGTGCTGGAACCCGCATCCCCTGCTGGGCTCTGTCCTGCCGGGGAAGCCCTGGACGGAGTTCAGAGACTTAAACCCTCCTGCGGAGACGCTCCTGGGGCTGATCTACTTAAAGTCGGCAAATGGTGATTAACTCAACATCATTTACTCCTTTTTTTTCTTTCCATTTTGGAGGCCGTCTCTGGCGGTGCGCAGGGATCATGCCAGGTGGGGCTCAGGCACCATGTGGGGTGCCAGGCAGGCGCCCTCCCCACGGTGCTATGGCTCTGCCCAGATCAGCATCGTCCCTACAGGTCTCTCCCCAGCAACGCCCGGGAGCTCTGTCCAGGAGCAGGGAGTGACCGCCAGGCCAGGCCGACACATAAACAGGCGGCCGGACCCTAACGTGCCCTGCTACGGCGGAGTGGGGTGTCCTGATCCGGTCCTGACAGACAGCTGAGGCTCCCTCGGGGTGGGGGTGGGGGTGGGAATCTACTCGCAGCCCGCACTCACACCCATGCACGTGGCAAAGTGGGGCACACTAGAGAATTCTGTAGCTCTGGAGCACTGTCGTCCCGTTGCTCATCGATTTGCTTGAGCGGGCACCAGTAATGTCTCCATTGTGCGACTCGTTGTTACTGTTTTTGGCATATCAAATACGCCACGGGGAGCTTGCCAGGCTCTGCCGTGGGGGCGAGATACTCTCAGTAGCTTGCCGGGCTCTTCGAGAGGGATGGAGGAATCGAACCCAGGTCAGCCGTGTGCAAGGCAAATGCCCTCCCCGCTGTGCTATCGCTGCACCCCTAAAGAGTGACCAGCCTGAAACCGCCAGGCCTTCTGGGAGTCGGGGTGGGTGACCTGTCCTCCCCATACGTTCAGAAGCCCTGGCAATACGCCACCCCCCCTCACTGCCACACCGTGTCAGCTCAGCCTTGCTCCAGAGACTCAAACAGAAATTCCAAAAGGGATGAACTTCACTGTCATCCCGTTGCTCGTCGATTTGTTCGAGCAGACACCAGTAACGTCTCTCATTGAGAGAATTATTGTTAGTGTTCTTGGCATACCCAATATTGGATGGATGAACTTAGTTGCAGAAATCTCTCGAATGCCCATGCCCAGCTGAGGCCTCCTCGGCGATCCTGGGCGGGGTCAGGCCAGCCCTGCCCAGACAGCCCCGCAGCAGCTGGCCCACACGCCTTCCCCCAGGGCTCCCGGAGTCCCAGAAGCCAACGTGACTATTGTTGACTCTCAAGACTCCGGAACGGGGCCTCCATACTCACGGCCGCATGCTGAGGCCAGAGCGAGGGTGGGAGGGGGAAGAGGCCGAGCCCACCTCCCCCTTGGGCCTCACATTCTCCAAGTCACTGAGTCCCCCCTCAGACTGGTGGTGTCCATTGTCTCCGTGGGTTAGCCGGCCTCCCAAGAGCCCCTGACCACTCACCAGGACCGACAGCAAGAGGCATTTATTTGGATGCTGGTTTCTCCGTGGGCAAGCTCGGCTCCTCATTAATAAATAACTGAGCAACTTTGAGTCAGAACAAGCGCCCCCCAGGCCAAGCCTCCTTTGGACCCTGTCCGAGCATCCCGTCTCTCTCTGTCACTCTCTGCAGGCCCTGCTGGGGGCAGAGGGACCGACCGCTCAGTCACCCCCAGGGCGGAGAAACCGGGTAACGCTGAGCGGGAGAAGTTCGTGTTCCTCTTGCAGCACCTCTCTGGCGGCCACTGGCACGGGGCCGCTGTGTACCCCGAGAAAGTCACACCAGCTCTACGGTTCCCTTTCAGGCCAGGGGTGTGGCTCCCTGGGAGAATGTCCCCCCAGATTTCAAACTACTGACCCAACCATGGCAGGAGGGGGTGTCATTTGTCTCACAGATGACAGTTGCTTTGACGCTCCCATGAGAGAATCCGAAAAACATGCAGGTGACTTGGGGAAAGGAGCACACATGTCCCACCATCCCCCCTCAGGGAGCTGGAAATGGGACTGGATTTTCCGTCTTTCACTGCACAGGCCAGCGAGAGATCCAAAGGGATCCAGAACACTGCCCACTGCCAGCGCGGGACACGCCGGGCACCGATGCCCTCTCAGCCCGCCAGAACGTCCCTTCGTCACCTCCCCGAGCTCACTTCCAGTCTTTGTCACTACAGTTGAGTTTCTTTGCTTTTTTTTTTTTCCTTTTTCACAAAACAACTCAGCGTGTTTTCAACCGTTGTCATGGAGACTTGGCAACCCAGAGGCTTCTTGAAGAAAAAGAAAAATTTCTCCAAACACATGTCCTCTAGACAAACAACCCCCCCCCAAAAAAAAAAACAAAAAACAAATACATTTCCCCCCAGGGGGTGTGAGGAGAAAGGAATTTTGAAGATAAAAATATTGTGATCAGATCTATAAACCTCTTTCTCTTCCTCTCTCTCTCTCTCCCGGGCACCCGTTTGGTTCATCATCATCTGCCATCACCTACAAATTACTGGCTTTTATTACCCTGCTATGATTTGATGTGACAGCAACTACAAAAATTCGAACAAATTAACAAAGCGGAATGAACACAACTGAGAAGTGTTTGGAAAACAGCTGCAAACAAACGCTCCGAACAGCCGTGAGAAGTGCTAGACAGGGTGCTCCTGCCTGCAGACCATGGGCAACAGTCTGGAAGGTTCTACCAAGGGAGGCCATGTGTCAGCTGATCTCTGATCTCAAGAGTCATTTCATAAGTTCGAAGCAGTTCCAGAGAGAGTGACGCTGAATGAACCAGAAAGCGAGTCAACATGTACATACAAGCCCATGATGCGTGTACATTTATGCATCCCATGTTATTCACTGGTAACTTTTCTGTGCATAAATTCAGTGTCGGCGGGGCCGGAGCGATAGCACAGCGGGTAGGGCGTTTGCCTTGCACGTGGCCGACCCGGGTTCGATCCCCGGCATCCCATATGGTCCCCCAAGCACCGCCAGGAGTAATTCCTGAGTGCAAAGCCAGGAGTAACCCCTGAGCATCGCTGGGTGTGACCCAAAAAACAAACAAACAAAAAAAAATTCAGTGTCGGGGGCCAGAGTGATAGCACATTGGGGAGGGCATTTGCCTTGCACATGGCCAACCAGAGTTCAAACCCCAGCATCCCACATGGTCCCCTGAGCACCACCAAGAGTAATTCCTGAGTGCAGAGCCAGGAGTAACCCCTGAGCATCGCCGGGTGTGACCCACTGTCACTGTCACTGTCATCCTGTTGCTTACCCATTTGTTCGAGCGGGCATCAGTAATGTCTCCATCGTGAGGCTTGTTGTTACTGTTTTTGGCATATCAAGTACGCCACGGGGAGCTTGCCAGGCTCTCGCCCGCGTCGGTGTGACCCAAAAAGGAAATAATAAATAAATTCGGTGCCTGTTTTTTTTTTTTTTTCCCAACTATAAAGATCAGAGTCCAGCACAGCGGTAGGGCATTCGCCTTTCATGCGGCTGACTCGTGTTCGATTCCTCCGCCCCTCTCGGAGAGACTGGCAAGCTACCAAGAGTATCGGATATGCCAAAAACAGTAACAATAAGTCTCACAATGAGAGACGTTACTGGTGCCCGCTCGAACAAATCGATGAGCAACGGGATGACAGTGACAGTGACAGTGACAGATAAAGATCAGACATTTATTTGGAGCCTGGCAGAAAATGCACCAAGGAATGTCGAACCACACAGGCCACCCCCTGCCATGCTGTGGCAGAAAACGTGTCCTGAGATGCTGTGACCTTAGTGACAGCCGGCGCTGCTCAGAAAGTCGGGAGAGGAGGGGTCCAGTTGTTCAAAGCCGGTGTTCTTACATCACGTCACTTTGGGAAGAGACGTCGGCCAGAAGGCGAAGGCGCTGCTTGACCCAGGAGCACTGAGAGCCGTGGCCGGTGCTGATGTCGGCTTGGGCGACCCCTCTGAGACCTTCCTCTTGCCTGTGGGGGGACTCAGCCTGCCTGCACTGTGTTCCCACCCACCAGCCCTTTTCAGAAGAAAGGAGGTGGGCTATACGCCCTCGGGGGCCCCCAGCCCCTCCCTGCCCACCTCAGCCCTGAGCGCCCGCTCCACTGAATCCTCTCCTACATCTTTGCCGTGATTTCCCTTCTCCTTTCCAGGAGCAACTTGAACATCTTTCCTCTCCAGCAGGATCCCTTCAGCACTCGGGTCCGGAGAGACACACAGCAGGTATTTGCCTTGCATGCAGCCAACCCTCGTTCAATCCCCGGCATCCCATTTGGCCCCCCAAGCACCACCAGCAATAATTCCTGAGTGCAGAGCCAGAACCAACCCCTGAGCATCGTCAGGTGTGACTCCCAAAGGAAATACATAAATAAACAAACGACAGGGTCCTTCCCGATATTGGGGGTCTTCACCTTCTCAATGTGTCTTATAGGTTCTGCTCTAATCTCGAGGTCTTTAATCTCCTTGGAAATAACTTTTGGGTATGGTGTGAGAAATGGACCCAATTTCTGGTTTGGGGTCCATGAAGCTACAGGTGTCCCCGTAAGTACCACGGGCTGGAGGGGCTCTTCCCGCTCTACTTCGTGCACCAGGATTCTTTGTCAGATATGAACTCTCCGTTAATCTGAGGGTTGACGTCTTGGTTCTCGACTCTAATCCCTGGGTCTGATCCCCTGGGTCTGACCCTTGGTCCTGCGCCAGGCTGTTTTGATGACTATGGCTTTCTAGGAAAACTTAAAGTTGAGAAATGCGATGCCTGCCCACTTCCTCTTTCCCAGAATTGCTTTGGCTATTCAGAGAGTGTGTTAGGATTCCATACAGAGTTCAGTCATGTTCCTTCTAAGACTTTAAAAACGTCACTGGACTTTCCATGAGAATTGCAAGGACGCTGTCTAATACTGCGGATAGGAGCGTCGTCTTGGCAACGTTAATTCTTGCCGGCACTCAGCCAGGAAAGTTGGCCTCGGCACACCCTGAGACCTTCCTCACCTCGGAGAGTCACAGGCACTGCCAGGGGAAGGCAACGCCTCAAGTCTCCCCGTGGCCAGGAGGACGTGGTTTAGGGAGCCCCCCACCCACTGCCCCCCGCGCCCTTCGGCGTGTCTAGAAGAGTCTAACACACAGATGCAGAGACACGGGCGTTCTCTGGCTCCTCCCAGCCTAGCTGGAAATCTCATGGGGGACACCCCATGCCTGCTCCCCCCACTCTGCCTCTGCAGGTCCCCTCAGGAGGAGGTGGCCCAGAGCCCTGTCTCCTTGCTGAGGGGCAGGAGACCTGAGAAACAAAAGACCACAAGCACAGAGACGTGTGCTGCGGGTTAGAGAACTCTGAAATCAGTCGCTCTGGGCCACGGCTGAGGACTCGGTAGGCCTGGTTCTTTCTAGAAGCTCGGGGGACGCTGAGAGTCCAAACCTCCAACTTCCCAGCAGCTGCCAGGTCCTCAATCCTCCACCAGCCTCACAAGCAGCCTCGGTGCAATCAGGCCAACCTGGGGTGCGATGGAGGGGCGGGGCGGGGCGGGGCGGGGTGGGGGGAGCTAATGGACACGGGAGTTTGCAGGGGGAGGCTCTGAGGGTGGCCGGGGGTCTCTGGAGTGGGTGCAGGACCCGTCGCCAAAACAGAGGAACAAGTTGGGGAAGGCGCCGGAGGAAAGTAGGTCAGAATATTTAATTGCCCTTTGGTTATGGAAATATTTCCGTACAGATGGAAATGTTCATTTATGGATTGATCCTGAATGCTTCCTCAAGGACTATTCACGAGCCTATAGTTCACTTAGGAACATTCCTGGGGGCATCCACTATCCAGGCTGCGTGTGCGACGCCTCAGGTGGACCCTGAACCTGAGAGAGAACCTCTCCGACCCAGGAATCTGTCTTCTGGAAGTTTCCGTGAACCTAGCAAAAAGCTAGGAGTGTTCCCACACTAACCATGCCCTTAGAAGTGTGTGTCTAAGGTCCCAAATCCCAGTCTCTAGGGGAAGGTGCTTGTCTGTCACACAGTTTGACCCCAGTTCAATCCCCAGAACTGCTCGTGGCTTTTTTTTTTCTTTTTGGGTCATACCCAGCGATGCTCAGAGGTTACTCCTGGTTCTGCACTCAGGAATGACTCCTGGCGGTGCTTGGGGGACCATATGGGATGCTGGGAATCGAACCTGGGTTGGCCGTGTTCAAGGCAAACGCCCTCCCTGCTGGACTATGGCTCCAGCCCCTCCTCATGGCTTTTGTCTTCCACTCTGCATTCTGCCATCAGCTCCTGCTGTGTCTGACCCCCTGGCCCCTTCCCCCTCATTCCTCTCTACCCCCATACTCGGACCCTGCATGACAGCTGAGTGTCCCAAGGCTGTGTTCCTAACCCCCCGTGCGCCTCATTTCGAGGGGGGCTTCACATACATGGAGGTTGCAGTATGGTAAACATACACTTAGGAAAGGGGTGAAACTATACCCCTAAGCAACCACACTACCTCAGTTCAAGATGAAATAAGATTAACTGTACTTTTTCAGAAGCTGAAGTGACACTGGTTTGTTTCGGGAGTGTATTACTAAAGACTCACCTACATAGAGAGATGATTAGAACTTCTGTCACTGTCATTGTCATCCTGTTATTCATCGATTTGCTCAAGCGGGCACCAGTAGCATCTCCATTGTGAGACTTGTTGTTACTGTTTTTCGCATATCGAATACACCACGGGGAGCTTGCCAGGCTCTGCCATGTGGGCGGGATACTCTCCGTAGCTTACTGGGCTCTCCGAGAGGGGCAGAGGAACTGAACCCAGGTTGGTGCATGCAAGGCAAACACCCTACCGCTATGCTATCGCTCCAGCCCTTAACAAGGGGAAAAGGTGGCTGGGGGTCAGATAAAAGAACAGAAGGCCCTGAGGAGTGGACACAGGTGTCCAGGCCTGGAAGAATTCAGATTCCCTCTATAGACCCAATACTCGACTTCTGTGTGGATTATTCCAAGACAAGAATTTGTTTTGGCAATTGGAATGCTCTGCCACAGAGGCGGAGTGGGGTGGGGGCGATGGGGTAGGGGGATGGGAGGGATACTGGGTTCATAGGTGGTGGAGAATGGACACTGGTGGAGGGATGGGCTCTCAAACATTGCATGAGGGTAAAACAAGCACGAAAATGTGTGAATCTGTAACTGTACCCTCACTGTGACTCACTAATTAAAAAATCAATAAATTATAAAAAAAAAAGAAGAATGTGTCCTGGGGCCAGAGAATGTAGTGGACAAGGCACTTGCCTTGCATGCGGCCAGCCACGGTCCACCTCAGCATGGCATCTGGTCCTCGCCCACCCCAGGGCTGCTTTAGGAGCACCACAGGGTGTGCCCAAACTTTTTTTTTTTATTCTGACCAGGACCAGGACGGGGCAGGGGGAAGGTGCTTGTCTTGTACATAGTGGACCCCGGTTCAATCCCCAGAAGTGCTCGTGGAGCTAGGAGTAATCCCCAAATACCACCAGGTATGGCTGAAACTAACAAAGAAAAAGAAAGTACAGAGAGAGAGAGAGAGAGAGGGAAAGAGGGAGAGAGAGACAGAGGGAAAATGGGCTGACAGAAGCCGTCCTGTGGAGGCAGAGGGGCAGCCCACCCGGGCAGTCTCCCAGCAGAGGAAGCTTCTCCCAAGGGAGGGCCTCACGTGGTTCACCTCAGGCATGGGGCGGGGAGGGCGATGCCCTTCCCCTTGGTTGAAGAAACGGGGTTGGCTGCACCAGATAGAGCAGGCGCCAAGCCTCAGAGGCAGCCTGGGCCCCTTCACACACACACACACACACACACACACACACACACACACACACTCTGTCCTGAAGCAAAGCTGGAAACTGGAAACTGGATCGCAGCTAATGCAAGTTCCGGGCAGGCAGGAATAGAAAATAGGCCAAAGGAATCATCCCTCACCCAGCAAAACGCAGCCTGGAGGTGAATGCTCTCCTGGCACACACACATGCACACACACGCACACACTCACACACTCTCTCACACACACTCACACACACTCACACACTCACACACTCTCACACACACACACACACACTCACACACTCTCACACTCACACACACTCTCACACACACAGGCACACACACTCACACACACTCATACTCACCACACACACACACACACACATGTACACACGGGCACACACAGACTCACACACACACACACACACACACTCACACACATAAACGTGCCCTGGTCCCCTCGTCCCCACCTCGATGTCCCACAGCGATGCCTCCAGCTCTTCCCTCCTTGTGGCTCCGGAGACCTGGCCCAGCAAAGGCCGAGTGCCTGGACACTCTCCCCTCGGGGAGGAAACTGCCCCAGGATGACCCACAGCTGCACCCTGGCTAGCATGCACTGCTCGCTCGGGCCCGACTCCTTTCTTGGGAGCAAGTTAGGGCCTGTGGATGTGCTGTCAGGCATGGGGGGGGGCCTTGCTGCCAAGTTCCCCAGACAGCTGTGTGCACGGGATCCCGGGTGCAGGCAGGCTGTGTACACGGGATCCTGGGCGCAGGCTGTGTACACGGGATCCCGGGCGCAGGCTGTGTACACGGGATCCCAGGCTTGTAAGTATGGGAGCGCCTACCTGCATCCCTTAGTCTTAGGAGCTCTGAGCCATCACCCCCCAAGAAAGCCTGAAACCCTGTAGGGACCGTGTCCAAAGCCCCAGCCCCCGCCCCGCTGAAAGGCCCAGGCCCTCCCGGACTAGACACCTGGCCCGGCACACCCGCAGCCCAGCGCACAGCGCCACCGCCAGTCGCGACGAGACACCCAGCTGCTAAATCAGTGACTGCCTGTGCAGCCCCTGACGCCTCCCAAGTTTCAGCACTGACAGCCCTGTGGGAGCACAGCAGGCGAAACGGGAACGTTGTGTAGAGTCCCACGAAGCTCAGGGAGCAAAAACGCTTAACACAGAGACGCACCTGGCACCAGCCAGCTCAGCGAATCCTCAGGCAAGGGCTTCTGTGACACCGCTGTGAGATACAACAGTCTGCACACATTTTCTTTTACTGGACCTTTTTTTTTTTTTTTTTGATAATTCCATTTGCTGGGACAAGCAATATGAAGTAAATCATTGTGCCTGTTAAGGGGGCAGGCTTGGGGAGGGCGTTAGCAGAGGGGGACAGTGGTGGAGGGATGGTCCGCGGGGGGTGACGGGATTAGTATTGAAGCTAATATCCGAAACAACTGAGTTAAGAACAACTTTGTAGGGCCCGAGCGATAGTACAGCAGGGAGGGAGTTTGCCTTGCACGCGGCAGACCGGGTTTAATCCCCGGCATCCCATATGGTCCCCCAAGCACTGCCAGGAGTAATTCCTGAGCTCAGAGCCAGGAGTAACCCAAAAGCAAAAAAAAAAAAAGAACAACTTTGTAGATCAAGGTGTTTACAGAGTTCCAAATTCAGGGGGCGAGGAGGAAAGTCCCAATTGAACACAACCTGCCAGGATTCCATTTCAGGCCACAGCTTCGGGGCAAAGCAGCCACGACCCTCCGGACCCCCCCCGCCCGCCCCAGCCAGGTGCCACCGCCAAGCCTTTAGTTTAGACTCCCAGAACTAAAGTATGACCCAGGGGAGCTCTGACACATACAGGACTCAAAAAATCGTATCTCAGAGTGACCTGACAATGACGGAGTTTGTCTCTGCGAATTACACACCGCTGCTGAAAGGGTCGATGAACAACCACCCACCCAGGAGCGCCGAGCTGCCGTCATGCTGAACCGACCCCGCCTAGCCCTGAATGAGAGCCAGGTCCCAGCTCGGAGATGGACATTCACGAGGTAAACTGTTTCTGGTACCCAGGAAACAAGGACGCTTACCCAGGACGACTCGGGACAAGTTAAGAGAAACTGGAAGTCAACCTGAATAAGCTTTCACCACCCTAAAAGGGTACGAGCATCCATAAGAATAATAATTGGGAAAAAAAAAGAATAATAATTGTAATTGATTAAAATCATCGGTCTGTAATAATATTCGAAAGCTCTCTGCACAACTGGAAGATGGTGTTGCTACATCGGAAGCAGGCTGAAGTAGCTCGCTCTGGGCTCCCAGGGGCAGTGAGAAAGGTCAGCACAGCCCGTGTCATAGCTCCTTATTGACAGCTCACGAGAGCTCAACAGCAACCTCGGATCAGGAGGAGACCCAGACGCTCCCGTGGCCTCCTAAAGCGACAACTTCACTGGACAGCTTCTCCACCAGGGCTCCCTTCCTTCTGGACAACACCAGAACTCACCCCCTGTGCCTGTAGAGCTTACACAGCCCCGCCCCTGTTTCCCGATTGGCTGTGCCAAGTATAAACAAAGGTTTGGAAGCACATGGATCTAACGGGTCGCACAAAGCAACCAACTAGATCACTAGATAAAAGCCAATCGTTTGGTCTCTTGCAAGCACCACCCAGATGATCTATACAGAGATGCTGTCTCTCTCACTTCCACTGTAACGGTCACTAGTGAGAGTGGCTGGGTTGGGGCCGGAGTGATAGCTAGTACCTCAGGTAGGGCATTCGCCTTGCACAGGGCCAAACCGAGTTCCATCCCCGGCATCTCATCTCCCTGAGCCAGGAGCCAAGAGTGACCCCTGAGCACAGAGCCGGGAGTAAGCCCTGAGCATTGCCGGGGGTGGCCCAAAAATCAAATAAATAAATCTTTTAAAATTTTAAATAGAAAGATGGGGTTGGAGAGATAGCACAGCAGGTAGGGCGTTTGCCTTGCACGTGGCCAACCCGGGTTCGAATCCCGGCATCCCATATGGTCCCCTGAGCACAGCCAGGGGTAATTCCTGAGTGCAGAGCCAGGAGTAACCCCTGTGCATCGCCAGGTGTGACCCAAAAAGCCAAAAAAAAAAATTTTTAAATAGAAAGAAAATGGCTGAGAAAAAGGATCTGGTGTTTTGTTTGTTTGTTTGTTTGTGCCTTACAAAGGGCAAGAATGGAAGGGCATCCAAAGATGAATGGTGAGGAGTCCCATTCATAAATGAAAATGAGCTGTCACTATTTGAGAAATTTTTTGTGTGGAAATGAACCTGGAAAAACAATCCCAGGAGAAGAGGGCCCTGCCGTTACACACTGGTGCGAGGACCGCCACCACTGAGGTAGTCACCGCCTTTTCCAGAACTGGAATTTGAATCCATCAACCCTTTCAAACTCACTCTGATGGATAGAGGCAAGGAGCAATCTGGAAACATGAGAAGGAAAACCACAGGGTGTAGGGAGCCATTTTACAAGCCCGGCTCTTATCCTCTAGTCAAGTGGAGGCTTACTTGGGATTCCTGTAACAAGGTCACCACTGCTGACCTTACTGATCTTATCAGTTCGCCATTCCTCTCTCACTGCCAACGGCCATGCCTGATCTGCCCAAGGCCCATGCCTGATCTGCATTTTACTATTGTTCCTATGGGGGTCCAAGCATGCATACCGCCCCCTCCCACCAAGAGGTATAAGTATTGTAACTGCTGTGAATAAACTCTCTCTCTCTCTCTCCTCCTCCTCCTTCTGACTCTGCGTCTCTTCGTTCGGTTGCGTCCCCTCCTTAGCCCCACGAAGGGTCCTCCTTGCGGGACAGGATAATGCCTGCAGGGGGGAACCCCACAACAGGGTAAAACCAGTAGTGTCAGAGCACGCACTGTCGTCTTCAGCTAACGGCAAGAAAATGAAAGAGAGAGACAGACAGAGACAGAGAGAGACAGAAAGACAGAGAGAGATGGGGTCAATCTGAAAGAGCTCGCATTGCTTGGATCCAAATTCAAATAACAAACTGTCAAAAAAAATTAAATTAAATTCACGAGACAACCGGGGAGCTATGCAGGCTGGGAGCTTGGGGGTATCTTTGTTTTGGATGAGATCATGGCATTGCGGTTTCATTAGTACGATTTGTTTTTAAGTTCTTTAATCCCCCCCTATCTTTCAGATACATACCAAAATATTTAGAGATTCCTGGAAAGAATCATTTGGGGCGGAGAGGGTCAGGGATTAGGAGACACCAGGTGACCGCCCTCGGGTCTCAGCTCACAGGCTCTTGTTCCACGCTGGCCAGTAACACGAACCTTGCAAGCTGGGCTTTGGGACCCCTCTTACATGATTCTGAAGACCAGCGGGGAGGAAGGTGGCATGCAAATTCCTTTTCCAGAAACATCCCCCAGCAAACAAGCTTTGCGCCCACAGGGGGCGCCGCTGGGCGCTGGTGCCTAGTGGGGGTGCGTCTCTGAGGACACTTGTCAGGGGAACGGGCCAGGCTCTGCAGGACTGATTCCGACGTCTCCAGCACTGAGCAGGTATGGGGCCCTCTGGAGCAGAGCTTTCACCCGAACAATGAAGGAAGGGGGTCCGATTCCTCCGGAGCACAGAAGTTTCTAGAGCCTTAAGGAAAGAATAATAAAGACGATGGCAATTAGGGGCACCTGGGCGGTCATGACTGGAAGACGATTGGATCTTTTGTCCCTTTGTCAGCACAGTGGGGAGATTCTGGAAGTGCAAACCAGTCATTCATTCCGGGCCATCTCGCCTCTTGGGGTGACTTAACCTGAGGAGCACCGAGATGTCTCAGGAATCTTCCTGAGAAAATGTGGTACAAACGCACGATTCAGAGCAACGTCAAAGAGGCAGAGTTCTTCCACATTCACCACTGAAATAGAGGGACCGGGGCTGGAGTGATGGCACAGCAGGGAGGGCATTTGGCTTGCACACGGCCAACCTGGGTTCGATCCCCGGCATCCCACATGGTCCGCCCCACCCCTGAGCACTGCCAGGAGTAATTCCTGAGTGCAGAACCAGGAATGACCCCTGAGCATCACCAGGTGTGACCCAAAATGCAAAAAATATATAAATAAATAAATAAATAAATAAATAAATAAATAAATAAATAAAATAGAGGGACTAGACAGTACAGAGACAGTAAGGGTGCTTGCCTTGCTTGCAGCCCACCCCTTTTTGATCCCTGGTGGGCACCATATGGCCCCCAAAGCATCACCAGGTGTCCTGGAGGCCACCAGCAAGGCCAAGGGGCAGAGATGACCACCCAGGGGATTGGCTAAACATTGCCAAGAGCCCCACCCTCTGCTTCCTCCAGGGCATGCCTTGGGAGACCCCCAAATATTAATACAGGGGCTGGAGAGAGCACAGTGGATAACGTTCTTTTTTTTTTTTGGTTTTTGGGTCATACCCAGCGATGCACAGGGGTTACTCCTGGCTCTGCACTCAGGAGTTACCCCTGGCGGTGCTCAGGGGACCATATGGGATGCTGGGAATCGAACCCGAGTCGGCCACGTGCAACGCAAACGCCCTACCCGCTGTGTTATTGCTCTAGCACCCTGGATAACGTTCTTGACCTACACTCAACTCACCCAAGTTTGATCCCCAGTACCCCATGTGATCTCTTGAAGTCCTCCAGGGGCGAGGCCTAAGCACAGAGCCAGGACTCAGCCCTGGACACAGCCCCTCCCCCAATTAAAATAGAAGGGCTCCAGCGGGGGAGGGGGTCCCTGCCCACGTCCCATCCCAGTCACACAGAGCTGAGCTGCACCATGCGGCCCCTGAGCTAGTCCGGCCACGGAACTCTGGAGATGTGGCCGGTTGAACTTGAGTCATGATACGCGTGTGGATTTTGACTCAGAACGAAAGACGGAGTGTAGACATTGAGTGTAGACGTCTCCGTCGTTTTCCACGGAGTGTGCGGTGAGGTGATGTCTGGGCTGGGACCATCGGTGAAAAGAGCTGGATGATGAGGTCAACTTTGGTGTTTCTCTCCTGCTGCCCCTGAAGTAGCCCCAGGACACGCTCCCTTCTCCGAGGCCCTGCGGTCTGCTTCTCTCCAGCAGTGCTGGTCTCGAGACTCCTCAGACCTGAGCACTCTGATTCCCGGAATCAGCCTCAACAATCATTTTCTGTCTGTCTCTTCCTTGGGGAGGGAGAAAAAGAAACCATGATTTAACCAGCTTGCTCCTACCGTATTACTTACGAGAAAGCCGAAGGAAAAGAGAAGACGGAAGCCACATATTTATCTGCTATCACTGCCTCCACCCTGGCAAAGGTTTCCTTGGAATATTACGAGAGGCCAATCCTTGATTTAAAAAAAAAAAAAAAAATGACCCTTGCTCTCCGTTTAATAAGATAATGGCACTTGCTGTGCATGTGGTCAAACCATGCTCAACCCCAACACCAAATATGGTCCCCAATTACCAGTGATGGCCAGAAAAACGCACTAAGTCTAGACAGACAGACAGAGACCTCTACAAACTGCTCTTCACCTCACCTGTAATCCAAGCAAGGGTGGGAGCCCCGGGCCCTTCCTCTACTTGGCCCATCTTTTTCAGGACACTTTCTGCCCCTTTCCCCCCCTTAGCTGCTGTTTGTGAGGCAGAAGGGTTGTTTGTTTCAGGCCTGGAGCTCAAGACAAACATTTGCTATACGGCGCCAGCGATTGTGCAAACAGTTTCCACCCGTGGTTTCCAGGGCCAGGCACTGCTTGGGTAACCTTCGGGGGAGCGCGTGGGCCGGGAGCCCGGAACAAGCGTCTGCAAACAGCGTTGACTCTGCAGGGGGAGCGGAGAGAAACGCCACTGCACCCGAAACCCACACAGCCACGTGAGTGGGCAGCGGCGGTTCCGGCCGAAACCTACACGGTCACATGAGCAGCCTTCGGCTCAACTGGGCCCTGCAGACCCTGAGCCCCCGCTACCTGCGGACGCACCTGCGCCAGGGGCCGGGTGGGCACCTCTGCCCTGGCCCCACTGAGGATGACCGTTCAGAGGCAGGGACCCAAGGCTGCTCCTGCACACGGGGCGGAAGGGCCTGGGCCATCCTGGCCAGTGCCGGGTGCGGGTTGGATTATGGCCCTCCAGGAAGGGTGTTGGTCACCGTGACCTTGGCTGCCCCCCCGGGGACGGGAGGGCTCCCTGGGGCCCCCAGCACGTGAAGACGCAGGGGACAGCAGCTAGGACAGCCACCCGCAGCCTCCGGCGACCCCCCACCTTGGCTGCCCCTCCAGCCCCCAGAGGCGTGAGAAGCGGTTTCCACTCACCAGAGACGTCGCATCCTTCTGATGAGACCTGCCCCGGACCCGGGGTCACGCTGGGGGAGTGTCTGCGCTGAGATGACTCCAGGAGGCCGGGGAGAGAGTGCAGCCAGTGGGGTGCTTGGCTTGGTGCAGCTGACCCCGCTCAGTTCCCCGCACACGCATGGTGCCTGAGCACTTCCGGGAGTGAGCCCTGAGCACAGAGCCAGGGCTAAAGCCAAAGGCCGAAAGCAGGGAGGGCCTGGGGAGAGCAGCTGGAGTATGTGTCTGCGCGTGGGAGGCCCAGGGTTTGCCCCTGGCTCCCCGCGGCCCCTGAGCACTGTATTTGGAGTAGACTCCACTAATGGATAAAATTCGAGAGAGACCACTGCAGTGGGCACCCATACAACACGGCAAGCATCTGGGCTGTGTGGGCGGCTGGGCTTTGGGGTGATTTGGTGGGGGGAGCTACATCCAGCAGTGCTTGGGAGCTACTCCTGGCACTGTGCTCGGGAATTGCTCCTGGAGGTACTCAAGTACCAGCATGTGGCCGGGCCTGCCATGCCCACTCTCAGCCCCCGCGTCCTGACTCTTAGAGGCACTCAGGGCCCGGAAGGCATCTCAGCACCCGCCCCGCAGGTGCAGGCCTTGAGTTCGTCACGGGCACCAGATGGCACCTAGAACTGCCAGATGCAGCCTGGAGACCCCGAGCACTGCCAGGCTGACCCAGGGCTGAGCCATGGCACCCTGGGGCCCCGCATTGAGCCACTGGACCCGTTGGCCAAGAATCACGGCGAGACCCCAATCCCCTGAGCACCTCATGGAACTTTCCCCCCACCCCCAACTACGGGCAGAAACCCCACAAGGACGCACAGGGCCCGCAGGCTCGCTCTGAAGTGCCCGTCCCACCTGGTACTCGAGATCCGCCCTCCCTAGGATAGACTCTGCTGCCACGGAGACACGGCCGGAGGGAGAGCCGAGCCGGGCGGGGCCTCGCACACAGCCGACCGGCTAGTCCCTGGGAGTCCCCCGAGCCCAAAGGGACCCCCAAGCACAGAACTGGGCATACGCCCTGAGCTCAGGAGGGAGGAGAAGGAGAAGGAGGGGGAGGAGGAGGAGGAGGAGGAGGAGGAGGAGGAGGAGGAGGAGGAGGAGGAGTCTGTGCAAAATGGGAGGACGGTCCTGACAGCTGATGATGGTACCAAGGTGCCAAAACGAAGCAGGCGCAGCCCCAAGCAGACCATAGGCTGCTGTGTACCCCTGCCAAGGAGCACGCGCACACACACACACAGACACACACACACATACGCATACACACATACACACATGTACACACATACATATGCATATACATATGCACACACATATATACACACAGACACACATATACACACGTGCACACACATATGCGCACACACATACACATATGCACACACATACACATATACACATACACACATGCACACACACGCACACACAAGGTGGTGGCCTCGTCAGGTGCTCCACCATGGAGGTGGGCAGGGCCGGGCAAGGGTGGGCCGGGGCCCGAAGGCTTCACCCCGCCCTTTCTCACACTGGGTATTCCGCCACGGGGACGCTGACCCAGCCTCTGGGCTCCCGCCCTGCCCAGGTGCCAGCAGCCCCCAACCTCCCCCACGTAAGCAGCCCAGGGCGCCCACCTCCTCTGGGATGTCTGTGGACACTTGCCCCACTCAGAGCCGCCTCCTGCCTCTCCCGCTTCCAGGGACTCCCCCGCCCCTCGTTCTGCCCACCCCTCGGGCTGGGGTGGGGGCTGGCTCTGCTGCAGGGGTGAGCCTGGGCCCCCGCGGGTTGGGAGCCTTTTCTCCCCAGGGCTGGAAAGATGTTCTCCCCATTTCACAGGGGCAGAGACTGAGGCTCCCTGCACCAGGGGCCGGATGGGCACCTTCCTGAGGCCTGAGCATCCTAGGCTGTGGGGAGGGGCGAGTGCCCGTCTCCTGCTTTCTGGAGACTTCTGCCGTCTCATCACCCCAGCCACGACCTGCCCTTTGCCCTCTCCTGGCCCGCTGACCGCTCAGCTCTCTGCAGCCTCCAGGCTTCCTTGGAGGCGGGGGTCTCCGGGAGCCCTGGTGCTGGGCCCGGGCCCTGGTAAGCTCCGCCAGGCAAGCCCCAGGGCTCAGGGCAGGGCAGGAAATGGGGTTTGGCCAGAGGGGGCGCTCCAGGGTGAAAGGGCCCCGGGCCTCGGAGCCCCAGGACTGTCCTGCTCCAGGCGGCGGGAGGTCCCTGCGGCCACCAGCAGCTGGAACTGGGGTGCGGGGAGCCGAGGCCCCAGGTCCCGCCCGGGGCACGTGCGCAGCCAGGGTCCCGCCAGCCTCCCGGGCAGAGCGGGTGCCGTCCTGGCGCCCCGGGGAGGCCGGCAGTGCCCAGAGGTCGGCAGCTGCTTCCCCACGCCCTCGGCCCGCCTGCCAGCTCTCCTTCCGGCGCCCCGAGTCCGGCAACAGCCCGCTGAGTCTGGGCACCCGAGAGCGTGGCCGGGACTCGGGCCCTCGCCCTCCCCAGGACAGGCCCCTGCACAAGGCCGGGCGGGGCTCTCGCGCCAGAGGGTGGGGAAGGCTGCTGGGAGCTCCGGGACGAGCCCCTGGGCTGTCCCCTCTTCCGAGGCCAGGGCACGGGGCCCCAGGGCCAGCCCCCGCCCGCCCGCCCGCCCGCGAGGTTCCCGGGGGCAGAGCCTAGCACTGGTGGGCTGCAGCGTCACCAAGGAACCGCGCTGCCGACACTCGATCTCAGGGCGTCACTCGGCCTCGCAAACGCCGTGGCTCCGTCCACGGCTCAGCCACGCTCAGTCCGTGACTCGGTGTCCAGCTCCATCCACGGCCCAGTCTGCCCTCCCTGTGGTCAGCGCGATGACTGACAGGTGTCGGCGGGGCGGGAGCTGGCAGTGCCCGGGCTCCCACCCCGACGGGCACTGCAGTGACCACGCCCCCTGCGGGTGGGGACACTGGGGGGTCAAGACCAGGCCCCTGTGGCCAGGGCCCTGGGCACTGCTCCCTGCGGGCAGAGGTGCCGCCCACCCGGCTCCCGCCCTCCCTAAGAGCGACCCTAGTCTCCAGCTGGCTGCGGAGCTGCTCCCGGAACACCCGTACGCCACTCTGATCCCGCCCCTCGGAGACCCTGCTGGGGGCTGAGCTGCCCGACCTGGGCTGGGTCCCGGGGTCCCGGGGCCCAGCTGTGGGGGGACGGCCACCAGAGGCCTCGGCAGCCTGGAGGGCTGAGGTCGGTCACCACTGGAGAACCCTTGGGTGGTGAGAAGCAGCCCTGGGAGAGCCAGCTGGCCAGGGCCCCTGAGAACGCCCGCGGGCCGCTCTGTCCCGGCCGAGGGAGCCTGGAGACTCGTCACAGAGCCGCAGACGGGGCCCAGCTCTGGCAAACACAGCTGAAGCCGGGGCGACGGCCGTGGAGATGCCAGAGACAGCATCGGGCGGCAGGGCCAGGGCCGGGAGCTGCACAGCTGCCTTGGGGGTCCCTTTACCAAATGCACACACACGCTTGCACACACATGTGTACACACACACATGCATGCACGCAAGGACACGTGAGTCTGTGCCCATCTGGGCTCTCCAGTCATGTCAAAGGCGCCTGCGAAACCAGGAACTGAGCCTGCGCAAGGCGCAGCCAGCTGGCTTCAGGGCGTCCCCCACAGTGGCCCAGACACTACTCAGAAGAGGCATCGTTTCCCGGGTTCATGACTGCCCAAACCTGGAAATAGCACCAGTGTCCGGGAAGAGGTGAGTGGATAAAGAGACTGATACAGCCACATGATGGAACCTTCCCTTGATCCAGCGCTGAGCAGAGAAAGAGACTGGGGGGCTGGCAAGGGGGCTGGGCGGGGGGCCGAGAGCAGGCTTGGCAGGCACGGGGCCGGGGTTTGGTCCCCAGCACCGCCGGGCGCTGACAAAGCCCACCTGCTCGCAGGTGAAGATGGACATCCCTACCCGCCACGAGCGACACGGATGGACGGAGAGTGTCATGGTGAGTGAAATGAGTCATCGCACAGAGAGAGACAGACACAGAAGGACTGCACGCATTTGGGGAACGTAAAATAACACGAGACGGACACCCTAGGACAGTAGAGACAAGGGCCAGGAAGATTGCCCCACGGTTGGCAGCCTGCCTCACGAGCTGGGGGAGAAGGCGGCTGGGACAGAGAAGGGGTCACTGAGTCAGGGATGGTTGGAGGGATGCTCAGGATGGGATATGTGTGCTGAAAGTAGGTAAAGGACCAAACGTGACGGCCTCTCAGTATCTGTATTGCAAACCATAATGCCCAAAGGAGAGAAAGAGAGTAAGAGGGACTGTGCCTGCCACGGAGGCAGGGGGCGGGAACAGGTGGGAGGGAGAGGGGGATACTGGGAACATCGGTGTTGGAGAGTGGGCACTGGTGCAGCGATGGGTACTCGATCACTGTATGACTGAAAGGTAACCGTGAATGTTTGTAAGTCTGTAACTGTGTCTCACGGTGTTCAATTAAAAAGTTAAAAAATATCAATAATAAATACAAAACTTAAAACCGTAAACACACCCCGTGCCCCACAGCCCTGCCAAGGGACAGGAGCAAGGATATTCCCCCGTCCTGAGCCAGCAGCGGCCCCAGGGGGAGCTGGGAGGCCGGGAGAGCCCACGGCCCCGCCCCCCAGGGCACCCCAGATGGGGCAGCTTATGGCCCGAGCCGCTGCCCCGGGAAGAGTTGCCCCGAGCCCTGCTCCCCAGATCTGCCAAGGCCGAGGTCCGAGCCCAGTGCCAAGAAGACGCCAGAAAAACCACGGCCCCTGGCAGGCCCTGGAGCCGCAAAGTGACGCCCACGCGGCAGGTCTGGGCCCGTCGAGGCCTCGGTCTGCACGGAGCTGCCGAGGAGAGCCGTGCCACTGCGTGACCGCCCGGGCCTCAGAAGTGGGGGCACGGAAGCTGCTCGAGCAGACGGGACCACCCACCAGGCCGAGACGGCAAAGGAAAGGAGAGGCAGAGGGGCGGGTGGTCCCGGGTCTGCTGAGTCGAGGCGGCCTCAGACCGTGCGTCTCGAAGGACCTGACGCCCAGATAAACACCGAGAGCCACTACAGGCCGCGGGGAGCGCCCGCCCCGTGCCAGCCAGCGCGCTCACGCCAAGGCTGAGTCACTCCTCCCCGCACGGACGGCCGGGCCTGGGCTGTGTGCGGCCAGAGGGGACACGCTGGGCTCCTGTCCAGGCCCCCGACCGGGGTCGAGAGGGCCAGGGCCAAGCCCAGGCTTCTTCGGGTGGGATACAAGCGGGGGGACATCTGGGCCCACGCGACTCAAACTGCTTCCACGTGTTTCAGATGCATGTGTGTAGATGTGTGTATGTACGTACGCCCCGTGCTCATCTCATATGTTTATACACATGTGCTCTTTGTTTTAGCCACACGAGGGTGTCGCTTTCCTGTCGCCTGGAGCTTCAAAGGAGAGTGTGCGTGGGGGCGGGGGGGTGCTGGTGCAGCAGGGAAGGCGTTTGCCTGGCTGGGGAGACCCCTGAGCACAGAGGCAGGAGGAAGCGCCACCGAGTATGGCCCCAGAGAAAGCAGGAGGAGAAGGAAGGTGGAGAGGAGAGGTAGAAGAAGAGAAGCCACCGAGTATGCCCAGGGCCGGAACAGACAGGCAGACAGGAGTACGGGAACACGGAATCAAGTTCTGCCCCAGTACCTGACCCCACGGGAGCGAGAAGAGCACTGAGCCCCCGAGCCAGGCTGTTTCACTGTGGGTGCCCAGGGTGGGGCAGGTGGGAGCTCGCCCAACCCTGGGCACCCAAAACCCTCCAGGACTCAACGGCCACCCTGCTCACGGCCTGCATAGGACTTCACAGGACACACCCGAGCCAGACTCCAAGACACCGCGGCACATTTCATGGGGCTCAAAGTAGGAGGCAACCACTCTTAGAGGGAAATATTTTTTTTACAGATTATATATATATGAAAGCACACAGGGCTCAACCTTTAACAACATGTCAGTGATCTCTTATGGGAGGCCTTAGTGGCCCCTGGGTGAAATACAGCAATCTTCACACTCTTTCCTCTAAGGATATTTTTTTTTGTAGCATTTTCAGCGGTTTTTAATAACAAACAATACAAAATCTATTATTTCGGTTCTGCTTTGGGGCAGGGGTTGGGGTTCGGGATGGAAACACCCGAAATATGGTGGTGGGAAGGTGTCACGGTGGTGGGGTTGGCGCTGGAATAGTAAATGTCACCAACTATTGTGAGCTACTCTATAAAAATCATCTTAAAGAAGAGAAGGAAAGCGCTGAGGATGCCGGGGAAGCCCCGGGAGCACGAGCCGGTGAAGGCCGAGTTCTGACCCGTGTGCCCTTACGGACCCACCTTCGACAATATCTTCCTGTGTTTCTAGCCGAGTTTTGTTGGATACACACTTTCTTTGCTGTGTCCTCACTTACCGATAGGCAACACCCTTGTCCATATTTGTCACCCGCCCTTAGCAGGCGACATTCTTTGTTACCACTGTTTTGAGCTTCCCCCGGCAGTGCTCAAGGCTTCCTCCTGGCTCTGTGCTCAGGGGGCCACGTGGGGTTGAGCCTGAGTCTGCGCCATGCCAGGGCCCTCCCTGCTGTCCTGTCTCTCCGATCCACAGGAAACATCTCTCTGGCCACAGGGCGTTCCATCCAAGGGCACCTCCAAGTACCTGGACCCATTTTCCTACTCTCCAGATGGCTTTGAGTTTCCTTCTGGTCGCAACCCCACAGCCACTGATTGCACCAAATGTCTCATGTTTCTCAATTTTGGAACCCTGTCTGATGTGTGTGTCTTCCTGTCTTTTCAGCACTCGAGAGAAATGAAAAGAAATGGATGTATGGGTGGCTGGATGGATTCACGGAGGCTGACTGACTGGGTGAAACGGATGGCTGGAGGGAGAGACAGCCAGATCCCGACAGACTGGGGAGGGGGTTGCAGAACCCTGGACGCCACCTCAGAGCACGGCCACCCTCCTAGCCCGCCTTCCCTGCGGGAGGGCCCAGCTCAGGGCCTTCCCTCCGCTCCTGTGAGCAAGCCCGGTCAATGACCACTCAGGCCCTCTGTGCCCGCCCTTCCCCTCTCCCTCCTCCTCCGGCCCAGGCCCCGGTGCCCACCAGCCCCCTCCTCCCTCTGCCCCAGGGGCCCGGCAGCCTGTGTGCAAGGTGGCCGGGCTCGTGACGCAGAGAAGCGACGGCCTGAGCTAAAATGCCATTAACCCAGCGGCACCCGACCTCTGAGAACTCGTTACGGTAAAGGCACGGAAAGGGCAGGCGTGGGCCGGCCCCCCGGGGTGTTTGCCAGTGTTTATAAACATCACTGGGGGAAAGGACGCCAACCCCACGGCGCCGGGCCACCGGCATGAACCGGGCCGGCACGGCGGTGGCCGGGGCTTTCATTTTCAACTTCGCCCTAAAAGGTGGTAGAGACATTGGGTGCAGAGACTCAAGCCACTCCCTCGAGGGAGCTCCTGGGGAGCCCCCAGGTGGCAGGCTCTGGGTTGCCTCGGGCACCGTGGGTTCAGAATGGATCCCGTAGCGATGCAGAGAAAGAAAACGCGTGGCCAAAGAGAAACGGTGCTCGGCCCGCAGAAGCCGGCCCGCAAGGGAGCTGTGGTGTGTCGAGGCGGTTCACCGCCGGCGCCACTGCAGAGAGCCGGGAGGAGGAAGCCCGGAGTGGAGTCGCACAGGGCACCGGGGAAGGTGGGAACATGCTCAAGACGCACGGCGCGGGTGCACGCAGGCAGCTGACCTTAGCGCCGTCGTCGTCGGGGGTCCTCCAGGAGACTGCGGGAGACGGGGTGGGGGGGGGGGGGGCGGGGGGGAGGAAAGCAGGATGGAGGCACCGTCACAGGCCTCTCCCGGCAAGCAGTCCGGGAACGCCTGAAGCCGAGAGGGTAGGACAAGGCCCCGGGACGGCTCCCGCAGCCCAGCGGAGGGGCCGGCCACGTGCAAGCCTGCGTGGGGGTGGGAATCTATTTCCCGTGGATGCTTATAGCTCCCAAGGGTTTCCAAAAAAATGTCTGACGCCTTTACCATAGCAATTACGCTGTCTGCCATCTGCCAGGGCCTGGCTTCAGGCTGGCTGAAGTTAAAAGTATTTTGGAAAGAAAATGAAAAAAAAAAAAAAAAAGAAGTCTTACGTCTTCGGTTCTGGCCCAGCAGCAGCGTTAAGCCTTGGACACCCTGGAGGGAGACCCTAGAGGAACAGCTCAGCGTTGGCACGTGATGGGCCAGGTCCCGGAAGCCCCCTGCCAGTGGCCTGCTCCCCCGGGAAGCCCGAGTCTGGTTCTGGGATTGGCACGTTCAGCTTCACGGGGATGGGGGGGAGGGTAGGAGGGGCTCAGCCAAGCTGCTGAAACAATCACTCCTTTATCAGCGCTATTTTCAGGGACCAGACTTGAGTAATAAGGGAGTTATCCGAGTATATGATGATAATAAGGGACGAGCCACCTCTGGTCCCCACATCCTCAAAGCCAGTGTCGGAAGCGAAGCCAGCGGGACAATGGTGTGGGGTCCCGTCCTGTCCAGCAGGGAGGACTCTTCGTGGGGCCAAGGAGGGGACGCAGCCGAATGAACAGATGCAGAGCCAGGAGGAGGAGGAGGAGGGAGAGAGAGAGTTTATTCTACTGCAGTTACAATACTTATACCTCTTTGCTGGGAGGGGGTGGTATGCATGCTTGGACCCCCATAGGAACAGTAGTAAAATGCAGATCAGGCATGGGCGTTGGCTAGTGAGAGAGGAATGGCGAACTGATAAGATCAGTAAGGTCAGCAGTGGTGACCTTGTTACAGGAATCCCAAGTAAGCCTCCGCTTGACTAGAGGATAAGAGCCGGGCTTGTAAAATGGCTCCCTACACAGTGGTTTCGGATTCTGAGTCGAGTCCGCACGGAAGGTTCCCGGGAGAGAGGCTGAGCTGTCTCTACCCCCGATGCCTGGTGTCTGCGAGCGAGACGACTAGTCCAACTTACCTTTCATTCTTGGCTGAGAAACACAGTGCACTCACGAGAGCCAACGTGAGGGGGGTGTCGCATCCTTAGATACGGATCCAGAGAAATCCAGGCCTCATCTGCCTTGTTCTCTGGGAACCCAGGACTGCTTTTCTCTCCTCTTTGAGCACAGGAAACGAGCAACCAGCTATTAGCGGCTTCTGATCGCTATTAGGGGTGTACATACCCCTCCCCTGATCAACGTCAAGGCACACACAGTTTTCCAGGCAGACTCCGAGTGCTGACTCAGAAGATGTAGAAACGTCCCCCGCTGGCCTGGAGAATCCCTGTCCGGGAGGGCGTGGGCAGGTGGCTTTCTCGGGCACAGACAACTGTCGAAGAGGAAAGGCAGGCCGTCTAAAAGGTCTCTACCGCGATCACCAACTACATTGTAGTCGAAGGCCATGTGGGGGAAGGGAGTTGCGGGCTGAATGAGGGCTAGAGACTGAGCACAGAGGCCACTCAACACCTTTATTGCAAACCACAACAGCTAATTAGAGAGAGAGAACAGAAGGGAATGCCCTGCCACAGTGGCAGGGTGGGGTGGGGGGGAGATGGGATTGGGGAGGGTGGGAGGGACGCTGGGTTTACGGGTGGTGGAGAATGGGCACTGGTGAAGGGATGGGTTCCCAAACTTTGTATGAGGGAAGTATAAGCACAAAAGTGTATAAATCTGTAACTGTACCCTCACGGTGATTCTCTAATTAAAAATAAATAAATTATATATAAAAAAAAGAAAGTATTGATTGTACTTTGCCAATGGTAAAAATGAAATGAAATAATATCTAGAAGGCATTTTGCACGTGTCTGCCCATCTCAATTGCTCTGTAAATTATATTCTATTAGAAAATAAAGTATTTTTCTCTCTGAAAAAAAATAAAAAATAAAAGGTCTCTACCATTAGGCCCGGGGAGACAGGACCAGGGGGTAAGGCTGACCGTGGTTCAAATGCCCAGGACCACATATGGTCCCTTGAATGCCACCAAGAGTGATTCCTGAGCACAGAACCAGGAGTCACCCCTGAATACTGCTAGGTGTAGCACAAAAACAGACCAAAGAATGTGCGTGAATCAACCTTCAGACTGACAGGATTTGCAGGGCACTGACCAGGGGAGGGGGAACCCCATTCTGCCTGGATCAACCTCAGCTTCCCAAGGCTTCTCAGTTCCAGATGAGTCTTTCTCAGGCTTCCCCCAACACGCCCCTTTCCAAACTGTCCCCTTCCTGTGGCACCCCAGTCCTACTGCCTGGACCCTCAATCTGCCCCCCCCCCGTTTTCACAGGGCCCCACAGAAGGCGACATGGCCCCAACTGAGAAACACCGAGCTAGATAACAAGAATTGATAAAACTAGCAAAATGCTTTCAAATGAGTTAACTAAAAAGGCAAAAGATCTTACTCTGAAAACTAGAGTTTTCAGGTTTTTCATGATTAACAAAATCAAAGACAACGAGAGAGAGAGAGAGAGAGAGAGAGAGAGAGAGAGAGAGAGAGAGAGAGAGAGAGAGAGAGAGAGAGAGAGAGAGAGAGAGGAACCCCATGTTCATGGATTGGAAGATTTTGCAGTAAGAATACCAATGCTACCAATAGTCTCTCAGTAGATGCAGTGCAATCCCTACCAAGAGTTCAAAAAATTCCAATGGCAATTTTTACCAAAGGAGAAACAGTTCTCACATTTGTGAGGAACCATAAGAGGCTCCTGAGTAGCCAACGAAATCCTGAGAGAGAAGAACACGGCGGACGTTGCTGTGTCTCCCAGCCCAAGCTATACAATGAAGCTATACTTGCTCAACAGAAAGGCACTGGCTAAACACAGTCAGCCAGGATGTAAACACAGAATCAGAGCACGTAAACAAACCGCGCAGTTTCAGGAGTTAACTTTTGACCAGATAAGAGATTTCCCAATGGAGAAAAGAGAGTCTCTTTATTAAATAGCAACGGAGGGGGGCTGGAGGAATAGCACAGAGGGTAGGGCATTTGCCTTGCACGCGGCCGACCCGGGTTCGATTCCCAGCATCCCATATGGTCCCCTGAGCACTGTCAAGGGTAATTCCTGAGTGCAGAGCCAGGAGTAACCCCTGTGCATCGCCGGGTGTGATCTAAAAAAAAAGCAAAAAGAAAATTAAAAAAAAAAAGCAATGGAGACATTGAATAGTCACATATAAAATAGTCAAACTTGAATCCCATATCACACCACTCACAAACATTGAATCAAAAATGGACAGAAACTTTGAGGTGGGTCCTAAGGCATGAGATTCCTAGAAGAAAACAGCAGAAACTCTTCACCTGGGCCTAAGAATGACATTTATTTATTTATTTATTGATTGATTGATGTGATAACTAAAGCGCATGGCAATAAAGTGGAAAACAGGGGCCAGAGTAAGAGCACAGCAAGGAGGGCGTTTGCCTTGCACACAGCCAAACCAGGTTCGATCACTGCATCCCATATGGTCCCTGAGCACCACCAGGCGTGATTCCTGAGTGCAGAGAGCCAGAAGTAACCCCTGTGCATCGCCAGGTGTGACCCAAAAAGGCAAAAACAAAGAGAGAGAGGGAGAGAGAGAGAGAGAGAGAGAGAGAGAGAGAGAGACGAGAGAGAGAGAGAGAGGAGAGGGAGAGAGAGAGAGGGAGAAGGAGGGAGGAAGAAGAGAGAGAGGAGAGAAGAAGAAAAGAAAGACAGAAAGAAAAGAAAGACAGAAAGAAAGAAAGACAGAAAGAAAGAAAGAAAGACAGAAAGAAAGAAAGAAAGAAAGAAAGAAAGAAGAAAGAAAAGAAAGAAAAGAAAGAAAGAAGAGAAAGAAGAAGAAAGAAAGAAAGAAAGAAAGACTGGAAGGAAGGAAGGATGGAAAGGAAGGAAAGGAATGAAGGAAAGGAAGAAAAAGAAAATAGAAGTGGGGTAACTTCAAGCTAAAAAAAGAAAAAAAAACTTTCTCACAGCAAAAGATACCTCTGACAGGGGGCTGGATCAATAGCACAGCGGGTAGAGCATTTGCCTTGCACGCAGCTGACCTGGGTTCGATTCCCAGCATGCATGTGGTCCCCTTAGCACCGCCAGGAGTAATTCCTGAGTGCAGAGCCAGGACTAACCCCTGTGCATCTCCGGGCATGACCGAAAAAGAAAAAAAAAAAAAAAAAAGGACACCTCGGACCAAGCCAAACCACACCCTAGGATATAGGAAACAATACATTCTTTTCTTTTTGGTTCTGGGACGATACCGGCAGTGTTTAGAGGTTCCTCTTGGTTCTGTCGGCTCTCAGAGGGGACTCCCGGTGGGGCCCAGGGAACACAGGGGGTGCTGGGGATCGAGCCTGGGCCAGTCACATGCAAAACAAGTGCCCCCATCAGCAAACAATGTTTTCAAACCATCTGGTAAACAGTTACTATATAAGTAACTCAGACAACACAACAGCACACACACATAAAAAAAAAAAAACAGATTTTTTTTTTTTAATTGAACCACAGTGAAATACACAGTCACAAAGTTATTTATGATTGGGTTTCAGTCCTATAATATTCCAACACCCGTCCCTTCACCAAAATTAGAAAGAAAGAAAGAAAGAAAGAAAGAAAGAAAGAAAGAAAGAAAGAAAGAAAGAAAGAAAGAAAGAAAGAAAGAAAGAAGGAAGGAAGGAAGGAAGGAAGGAAGGAAGGAAGGAAAGAAAGAAAGAAAGAAAGAAAGAAAGAAAGAAAGAAAGAAAGAAAGAAAGAAAGAAAGAAAGAAAGAAAGAAAGAAAGAAAGAAAGAAAGAAAGAAAGAAAGAAAGTTGGAAGGAAGGTTGGAAGGAAGGATGGAAAGGAAGGAAAGGAATGAAGAAAAGGAAGAAAAAGAAAATAGAAGTGGGGTAACTTCAAGCTAAAAAAAAGAAAAAAAAACTTTCTCACAGCAAAAGATACCTCTGACCAGGGGGGCTGGAGCGATAGCACAGCGGGTAGAGCATTTGCTTTGCAGGCAGCCAACCCGGGTTCAATTCTCAGCATCCCATATGGTCCCCCAAGCACCACCAGGAGTGATTTCTGAGCATTGCTGGGTGTGACCCAAAAAGAAAAAAAAAAGGAAAGAAAAAAAACAGACCAAAGACTCAATTAGACATTTTCCCCCAAAACTATCAAAACTTACCAGGGATTCCGAGGGAAATGCTCAGCCTCACGAAGCCTCAGGAGTGAACCCCCGGAGTGAGCCCCCCCCCCCATAGCTCTGTCTCAAGGAGACAAGCTAAGAAGTTCGGGTGGGGGATCGGGTGCCAAGTGCTGGATCCGGCACGGGCTTCGCATGTAGAAGACCCAGGTTGGATCCCTGGTACCGCCTGGTTGCATCCCTGAGCACTGGCCCAAGCATAGCCCAGGGGAGCCCGAGTATGGACCCCACGAACAGCCCAAAGAAAACTAAGATCAAAAATGCTGGCCCGGAGACAGACAAAAGGGAAGTCTGGTGCCCAGGTGGCGGGACTGGAAATTGACATGGCCACTGTGGAAACCAGCGAGGAGCTTCCTCAAAAGTACTGAAAACTGAGGTCTGGAGGCAGAGCACTGAGGGTAGAGCATTCGCCTTGCACACGGATCCAGATTCCCTCCCAGCACCCCGAAGGGTCCCCCAGGCACCGGCAGGAGTGATCCCCTCAGCACCGCCGGGGGTGGCCCAAAACCAGAACCAAAAAAAAATAATTGGAGATAGTTTTCCCACAGGACTGAGCACTGTCGTCTGAGCGTTCCCAGGGGAAATGGGGAAGGCGCGCGTGAGAGACGCCCGCAGGCCGTGTTCCCCAGACCCCGGAGACGTGTGAGCAGAGTGACAGAGCCACGGAGCAGGGCGTGAGACGCGTCCTCCATCACTGTCACCCTGCAGGCGTCACGGGGCGCGTTCCCGGCTGCACTGCCCAGGACACTCTGAGATGGCCCGGGTTCGACCCCCAGCACCACACTGGCCCCCTCCCTGACCCCAAGCACCACCAGGAGTAAATCCTGAGCAAGTCCTGGAACACGCAAGGCGCTGTGTGCAGTGGGGGTAAGGCACGTCCCGGGGAAGCCGCTAAGGAAGAGCGTCCCCACGGGCCCTTCCATCCTCCCCCCGCCGAGTGTGTATGACGCAGCCATGCAGAGAGGAAGGTGCTGTGTGACGCCACCAGCCTCTCCTCCCCTGGGCCTTACATGCAAAAAATAAACCTGAGGCACAGGGCAGCCGGCAGAGCAGGGAGGGCGATCGCCCGCTGGCCCAACACCCTGGAGGGTCCCCCGAGCGCCCCCAGGAGTGAGCCCTGAGTGCAGAGCCAGGCACAGCCCTGAGGACCACCCGGCGTGGCCCCCAACAGTCAGTGACTCAGCGGTGAACGTCCCATGCTCCGAGGAAGGGCAGATGCCCCCGAGAGTTCCGCTCACAATTGAGCACTCGGTTAGGCGGGCGAGGTTGTCCGCGCTGAAGGTCGGGCCCCAGGCCGGCCCCGCAGGGAATGGCGCGGCTGTGAGGAAAGCACGGTGGGCCGGCTGGAGGAGGCGGACGTGCAGGCGGTTAGTGGAGTTAAACGTTCGCTGGCTGCTCGCCGAGCTAATGACACTCGCCCTGGAGAGCCGGGAAGGGCCTTCCAGGGATGCCTCGGCCAGCCCGGGGCAGCGCTACCCGAGGCTTTTCCTCTAGGACGGGGGGCGGAGGCAGGGGGGGCTACCTGGGGGTCCCCTGCCCGGCCACACCCTTTCCCCGAGGGAGGGTGAATCCCGGGCGTCTGTCGGGCAGAGGCTGAGCAAACGCACGCCAAGCCTGGGCCGTGCCCAGGGTCTGGGGCTCCCCAGGCGCGGGGGGGACTGCACAGGCGCTCACGCCGCATCCTGTTCACAGAGGTTCCTTTACTCGCACCCGGAGCCCGGCCCTTCCCCACTCTCAGGGGCCCGAGACGACGCCCTCCCCCCTCCAGCGGGAAGCCCTTGCCTTGGGGGCCTTCGGGGACGCACAGGCACCTCAGCAGCAGCTCCCACAGGAGCCCCGGGTCCGAGAGGCGCGGGGGTCTCACGCCAGCATAGACACGGGGAGGGGAG
Organism: Sorex araneus; assembly: GCF_027595985.1. NCBI lineage: Eukaryota > Metazoa > Chordata > Mammalia > Eulipotyphla > Soricidae > Sorex > Sorex araneus. The sequence goes on from NC_073303.1 coordinate 201,887,952, forward strand.
GGCCCAGGGCCGGCCACTCCGCCTTCCCGAGCTGGGCCCAGAGAGAGCGTGGGTGGGGGGGGTCTCACTTTTGCCTCGTGCCTGCTGGCACTCGTCGTGTCCTGGCACCCCTGAGGGTCCCCCTGCTTCGGACGGTCTCAGGAGCACCAGGGAAAGGCGGAGACACCCGGCTTTGGTGCTCCCGAGGCTCTGAACAAAGGCCAGGAGACTTGGGGGGGGGGGGCGCCAGGTGGGTATTTTCAAGCAGCTGGCAGGAGGCCACAGAGCAGAGATTCTCGAGTATGTCATCAGCACGCACGGGTGAGACCCGCCCCTCAGGGACATGACGCAGGGCGGGGGTGGGGGACACGCCCCAGGTCCCCAGATTACAAAGGAAGATGAGCACCGACCCCCGGCCATCCCCCCGTCCTGCCCAGACTCAGCCGCCCGCTGGCCGCGCCTGCTCTCTGCGGTGAGCCTGCCCGGAAGGGGGGCGGGGCTCACTCCTCCTCATTGCTCTGAGCCCACCAGGAACGACCCCCAAGCACCTCTGGGTGTGACCCAAAAGCCTCAGGAGGGAGAAGAAGGAAAAGGGGATGTCAGAGCATGGCGCTGGAGCAATAGTACCGTTTGCCTTGCACTAGGCCAACCCGGGTTCTAATCCCAGCATCCCATATGGTCTCCTGAGCACCGCCAGGGGTAATTCCTGAGTGCAGAGCCAGGAGTAACCCCTGTGCATCGCCGGGTGTGACCCAAAAAGCAAAAAAAAAAAACAAAAATGAATGATGTCAGAGCAGAGAGAAGGCTCAGAGGGGCGAGGCAGGTGCCAGCTCCGTCCCTGGCACCCCTCGGTCCCCTGAGCATCACCAGGTGCGACGCTGGTGGCACCCAAGCACTGAGGGTCAAGGAAGGACCCCTCCGCCCAGTCCCACGATGCCAAGAGATCTCCCCAGGGGGGACCAGTCTTCAGGATGACGACCCTGGGGTGTCTCAGACTGGGGTGGATGATCCCCCCGCGCACACACACACACACACACACACACACACACACACACACACACACACCAGAAAGCCCACAGCCCCACCTCCCAGCCCACCCCCTCCTGCTGGCAGAGAAACGGCCCCACCCCCGCCCCACAACTAATCTGGACGAGAAGGTGACGGGCGCCGAGTCTCCCCAGGGCAGCTGGCCCGGGCGGGCACTCCGGGGCCTCCTCAGAACGGGGCCCTTCCCTCTGAAGGCGCAGCAGCCCCATGTGGGGCCTCCGACTCGGGACGGCCAGAGACACCACTGAACCTCATCCAGCTGCCGGGCCATCGACGGGTCCAGATCTGCAGCTCCTGAGCCTGAGACACCTTCAGACACCACAGCGGCAGGTCACAGCAACCTGAGGGGAGGCCGCCCAGAGGCCCCCCAGGCTCGGGGAGCCTGGACAGGGCCGCAGAAGGCTCGCCCGGCCCCCGCCAGCACGGCAGGTGCTCACACGGGGCCGAGAGTCACAGCACTGGGAGACAGAACAACCTGCTGACTCTTACCAACCCGAGTTCAGACCGTCCCGTCCGCCTTTGTGTCGGGGCGAACACTACACACAGTTCATTTGCCGGTGGCTGCAAGGGGCCGTCTGGGCCGGGGCCGGTGTCGAGGGAAGGGCACACGGGTCTGGGGACTGACTGATTGTGGGACATTTCACGCCTGACGCAACTTAGCAAATGAAGAACCTAGTAGACCATGTGTCAAAGCGACAACATGAGTGAAGGGGCGCCTTAGAACCCTGGGCCGCTGCTTAGAGGCCCCCTCCCCCCGTGCAAAGACTCCGGGACGCCAGAGGGGCCTGCCCCGGGGGACATACAGGCACTGGGGGCTGCTCCGTGGTAGGGGGCACCCGCCCCGCCCAGCTCCCCGCTGCCCAGAACCCACCAGGACCCGAACCCGCAGAGACACTCACTCCCGCCCTCCTGGGCCCTCCAGCATGCGGCCTTCGTTCTTCGCCAGGTCCTTTCCGGCTCTTTCCACCTGAAGAGGCATCCTGCGGGGGAGGAGGTGAAAGTGGGGGAGCTCCTGGCAGAGCCCCCCGCCCATCCGGGCTTGCGCAAGGCCCCGGTTCCAGCACACAGGGTGTGACCCTGATGGCACCTGACCCCCACCGGCCCAAGCATGATCTGGCGTGCCCCTATTTAAAGAATTAATGGGCCATAAACGTAAGCGTTGAGAACAGTGGGGTTCGTGCCCAATCACACAGTCTAACCGGAGGCTGAATGGACAGCAGAGCTACTACATTAAACAAACAAAACCGGCATTTCCGATGTGCAGGGCAGGGAGGCCTTTCTGGTGGAGGCGTCCAGCAGCTCCACAAATCTGCAAGTGGCCAACCTAGGCGCAACCCCGCAGACAGCTCAGGTGTGTGCGAGGCGCAGGCATGAGGCCTCGGGACAGACCAAGCCTGACCAGGGGCTGCACCGGCCACGGGCGCAGGGACCAGAGGGCCGGGACCCTGCAGGGACTCAGCTTTCTCCTCTGGGCCTCGCTGGGCCTCCTGTCTGCGGAGTGCGGTGGGTGTGAGTCCTGAGGCAACACTGTGGTCAGGAGGCTCCAGTGAGAAGCTCCCAGAGCAGAGGCCCCACCCCGCCACACAAACCTCACGCCATACACAACTGCTCACACAGACACACTGTACAGTAGACTCCTCACACAGCATTCACGCATACACTCCCCACACACAGGCCTATCCCTCACACACACACACACACACACACACTCCACTCTCACACACACTCCACTCTCACACACACACTCCTCTCATGCACACACACTCCTCTCTCTCACACATACACACACCTCTCACACACACACTCCTCTCATGCACACACACTCCTCTCTCTCTCACACACACACACTTCTCACACACACACTCCTCTCATGCACACACTCCTCTCTCTCTCACACACACACACACCTCTCACACACACACTCCTCTCATGCACACACACTCCTCTCTCTCTCACACACACACACACACACACACCTCTCACACACACTCCTCTCATGCATACACCCTCTTCTCTCTCTCTGTCACACACACACACAAACACCTCACACACACACTCTTCTCTCTGTCTCTGTCTCTCTCACACACACACACACGCACGCGCTCCCTGCAGTCCCTGTGTCCGAGCACGCCGTCCTCCTCCCCCCAACATGTCCAGCGCAGGTGGGCAGCCGGGCTTGCGGGTCAGGGCCAGGTGGCGGCCCCTCCGTGGCGGCTCTCGGCAGGCCACGGTGCCATCTAGCGGCCTGCTCTGCTCCTCAGTGCAGAGGAGGGGGAGGGAAGGGCGGGCGGTGGCACGCCGAGGGTTCACCCACGTACATTTCCGATTTACACTCGGGAGGCTGAGCCGGGCGCGGACACAGCCCGAGGGGCCGAGGGCTGCAAGCTTGCTCCCCCGCCCCCGAGGTACGTGCCCCCTTTCACCCACATGCACCCCTCATCACTCACCCCTGCCAGGCGCTCGGAAGGTGCTCAGCCTCAGAAACCCCCAGAACACCCAGAACATGCAGCCGGGAATCCCCCTCTGCCCTCTGCGCCAGCTCCCGAGTGCGGGCACCCAGGGGCTGTCTGTGAAAGCCCATGCCCGCAGTGCCCTCCTGGAGTCACTCTCTCTCTCTCTCTCTCTCTCTCTCTCTCTCTCTCTCTCTCTCTCTCTCTCTCTCTCTCTCTCTCTCTCTCTCTCTCTCTCTCTCTCTCTCTCTCTCTCACACACACACACACACACACACACACACACACACGCAGCAGCACTGCAGCACTGTTGTCCCGCTGTTCATCGATCTGCTCGAGCTCTGCCGTGCGGGCGGGATACTCTCGGTAGCTTGCCGGGCTCTCTGAGAGGGACAGAGGAATCAAACCCAGGTCGGCCATGTGCAAGGCAAACGCCCTACCTGCTGTGCTATTGCTCCAGTCCTGTCACACACGTGAAACAGCCCAACCGTCCCAGGACAGATGAATGGATGAAGGTGCGGTGGTGGACAGGCACGTGGAACACGACACTGCCACAAGAAAGGGCAAAGCCGAGAGTGTTTGCTGCCGAGTGCACGGAACCTGGGGGCTTTGTGTTAAGTTAATCCGAGGAGACGAGCAAAGGCCGGGTGAGCTGTGGCAGAGAGACAAGCCAAGGGAACAGGCAGCCGGGACAGTGACAGACCTGGGCCGGGAGGACGGTCTGGGGCACCTGGTGATGGTGCAGGTAGGACCCTTTCACCAAAACAAGAGTTAACCGGACTGTCCCCCTGTCACCTTTGCACAAGAAAAAAAACAATGCTGCAAACGGCACTAGAGCAGAGGCGTAAATTAGGTTTTTCATTTAAGTGCACTTTGTAGCTTTTTTTTATTAAAAAAAAAAAAAAAGTAGGGGCCAGGGAGCTGGAGCCATAGCACAGCGGTGAGGGCATTTGCCTTGCATGCAGCCAACCCGGGTTCGATTCCCAGCATCCCATATGATCCCCTGAGCACCACCAGGAGTAATTCCTGAGTGCAGAGCCAGGAGTAACCCCTGTGCATTGCCGGGTGTGACCCAAAAAGCAGAAAAATTACTTTTTAAAAAATAGTAAAAGGGACAAGAGAGACAATACAGAGATCAGCAGGGTGCGGGTCCCAGTTCCATCTCTGGCACCCGGTGGTTCCCTGGGCATCGCCAGGCGTGGCTGTAAAGGCCCCTGAGCACGGCTGGAGCAGCTTGGACCCCCCGTACAAGACCCTAGACTGAAACAGTGCTTCACTGAGCACTGCTGAGGAAGAAAAAAAAAAAAAGACAGAATTTTACATAGAGAACACTTTGTTAGAAAAGACATATGTGCGTACATAAATGTATATAAAATATGCATTTGTATACAAGTATGTACGCATACATGATAATATACACAACCAGGAATGTTGGCGAGTGAGATCATGTTGTGCTTCCCCAGCTGTGTGTACGGCCAGGTGCTCCCTCGCAGGCCGGGAGCCCCCTGGCCCCCAGCTAAGACCTCTCCCCCCGCAGCTGCTCTGTCCTTGGCCCGGGGAGACTGTCCACATCAGAAAGGGTTTATGTGGAACCAGTCGAGATGCAAATCCATGTTCAGATTCTCTCTCCCCTCGGGGCAGCGCTTGACCCAGCATTCCTTCTGCCTAGCTGGTAATTTAATTAGAAGACTGATGACGAAAAGGGCAACAGCCTCCACAGGAACTAGCTAGAAGGTTCGGAGAGTCACCATCAGCCGTGAGAACTGTGCCTACGCCCCTCGGATGGACGGAGCGTCTGCTGGGTGCCGCAGAGAGCGTCCTGGGTGCCACAGGGGGCATCCCGTGAACCCACTTTGTGCCAAGAGAGTTCTAGATCTCTTGGTGCTGTTTGGTGCTATGGAAACACTAAAGACTCTTTGAATAACTGTTTCGAATCTTCCTCCCAGTCATCCACAGACACCCGACTATAGCTCTGAACGTGCCCTGGTTGTTCTCCTTGTGAAGAGTCAAGCATTACGTTTTAGAAAAATGTAGTTTTGTTTTTTTGTTTGTTTGTTTTTGCTTTTTGGGTCACACCCGGCGATGCACAGGGGTTACTCCTGGCTCTGCACTCAGGAATCACCCCTGGCGGTGCTCAGGGGACCATATGGGATGCTGGGATTCGAACCCGGGTCAGCTGCGTGCAAGGCAAACGCCCTCCCCGCTGTGCTATTCCTCCAGCCCCTGTAGTTTTGTTGTTGTTGTTGTTGTTGTTGTTTGCTTTTTGGGTCACACCCGGCGATGCTCAGGGGTTACTCCTGGCTCTGCACTCAGGAATCACTCCTGGCGGTGCTCGGGGGACCCTATGGGATGCTGGGAATCGAACCCGGGTTGACCGTGTGCCAGGCAAACGCCCTCCCCGCTGTGCTCTCTCTCCAGCCCCCCTGCTCCCTTCCTTCCGAGGGCTGAGCGTCACCCTCTGCTGGGTGATCACGTTACATGTACCTGTCCAGGCGTCAGCGAGAACCTGGCCTGCTCCCACCCTCTCAGCTCCCGTGAAGGCTGGGGGGACGCGGGTCCCAGGCTCCCTCTGGGAACGTCCTGCTCGCCCGGGTGCAGGCTCACAGCAGGGACGTGCCACTGCAATGCTGTAGCCCCCTCACGCCATTTTCCACGCAGACGGTGCCACTCACGCTTCACTCCGACATGCCGCGCGGGCCGATCTCCCACACCCTCAAGCCCAGCTGTGCTGGTCTCCCTCAGAGCCCTGCTGGTGGACGGCGGCTCCTGGGCGCCTCCTCAGCCCTTTGCTCTCGCAGTTGGGGCCTAGCTCAGCCCCGCGCGGCACCTGTGCGGGGGAGGCGGCGTGCTACGGGCCGGGCTGCCGCCTCCACGGTCTGATTCCATCCCCACGCGCGAGCGGACTGTGCGGGGACCTTCCTTCCTCCCCGCCCCTCGGTGTCGGAACCGCAGAACCGCAGCCTCGTCTGCCGGTCGTCCAGGGAAGGATCCGCTTCCAAACGAACTCTTGTTCGGTTTTGGGTTTGGGGGGAGCAACAACCAGCAGCGCCCAGGACCCCCGCCTGCTCTGTGGCGCTCAGGGCTGACTCTCAGCAGTGCCCAGGGAACCACGCGTTCTCTCTTGAGAGTGTTATTCTTACTACTCTCTCTCCCACTTATCCCTTCCTCCTTCCCTCAGAAGCCTCTAAATAAAATGTTACTTCACTGCTTGTCTACTCCTGAAATTCTTTTCCGCGGGCGAGACAAGAACCCAGTAGCCCTGGGTCCCGGGTGTTAGAGGCGGTTGGGGAGAAAGTGACCGTCTTTCTCCTCCCCGCTTCGCGTAAGGCACCCGTGGGGCCCGCCGAAACCAGAAGGACCTGGAGAGTCTGCCGTCTGCCAGGGGACCCTCCCCGCACACTGCACACTCGTGAGCAGGACGTGAGTGCAGGGCCCCACAGACGCCGAGCAGGCTGGAGGGGACAGTGCCCTGTGGAGGCTGCCGTGCGGGCCGGGCCAGGCCCAGCCCCGGCACCAGCTGACGACAGCACACGCGCTGGCACTGCCAGGCCAGCCCTCGCCCCGCGCCCGGCACCCAGGAATCAGCCACAGCGGGTCCCCTCCACCTCCCACTGCAGCCGTGAGGGTTACGGCAGGCCCCTGGAGGTCCGCTTTGGGCCAGGCTGCCCCTGCCGGGGGGCGGGGGCCCTCAGTGCTCTCTGTGCTGGTGCTCCTCACCGTCTCCCCACGTCAGACACTGCCCCCAACTCCCCAGGAGTCTTCGCCCACCGCCTGGACGGCCGGGTTTTAAAAATCAAAGCCTGGGGCTCCCACGCCGAGATGTGATCCCGGGGGCCGCACGCATGTGCGGCCTCTCCGCAGCTGCTCGAGCGTGAATCCAGACCCTGCAAAACCTCTTTCGGCATGGGCAACTCCTCGCAGAATGTCTCCAGCCTGAGAACTAAGCCTCGGCCCCGTGCCCGCCCAGGAGAGGAAAGGTATTTCTCTCTCTCTCTCGCCTTTCTCTCCGGGGATGAAGGGCACAGTGTCCGCCATATTAAGACGACCACATTTTGGGTTTTGAAGCCTGCAATGATCCAATATCTGGAAGAAATCTCCCTGGACTTAGTTGTTAATGTACAGAAATTCAAAAGCAGTAGCGGCCGCGCGACCTCATTTGTCTTCACAGTAGGTCTGACTCTAGTGGGGTACTCCTAACAACAATAGTGAGGTTTGTGTTGAAATATTGAATGTAACCAAAGTAAACAGAAAGTAAAATGAAACTTATCAGTTACAAGGCGGGGGATGGGGGTGCGGGATGGGAGATGTACTGTGTGTGTGTTTTTTTTTTTTTTTGGTGGTGGTATATGGGCACTGGTGAAGGGATGGTTGTTTCAGCATTGTATAACTGAGACCTAAGCCTGAAAGCATTGTAATCTTCCACATGGTGATTTAATAAAATAAAAATTTAAAAAAAAAATCAAAGCCTGGGGCTGGAGTGATAGCACAGTGGGTAGGGTGCTTGCCTTGCATGCGGCTGACCGGGGTTCGATTCCCAGCATCCCATATGGTCCCCTGAGCACTGCCAGGGGTAATTCCTGAGTGCAGAGCCAGGAGTAACCCCTGTGCATCGCTGGGTGTGACCCAAAAAGAAAAAAAAAAATCAAAGCCCAGTCTCACCCAGCCTTCCCCTTCCCTCTGCCCGGCCCGGTCCAGAGCCCCTGAGGGCAGAGCCAGGGGCAAGAAGGACTGGACAGATGGGCTGACCACTGGAGTCCAGGCTGGCTCTGGTCACACTGGGGAGTCTCCCGACCAAGCAGGGACCCCCACCCACTGGGCAGGGCTGACGAGAGGGACCCCCTCCCGAGAACCCGCACCACCCAGTCCAGAGAAAAGCCAAGCAGGCAGGCCCCGATGCAGACCAGACTGAGAACTGCTCCAGAGGGAGGTGCTCGGGGCAGCCGCTTCAAAGGCGGGGTCACATCTGGAAGCCAGATGTGAAGGGAGTGGGGGCGGGCATCTGTGCCCCGTGTTAGGGGGTGCCCGGCCACAGGCCCCACTAACGTGCCTGCAGAAGGGGCCCAGACCCACCTTCCTGTACCCCAACACTGGTGCAGGAGCCCAGGGAGGACTCGGGGGGCTACCGCACCCACACACACACACACACACACACACACACACACCTGCCGTGGCTGTAAGTGTGACCATGTCCCCTCGGCAGAAACCAAGGCAAGTGCTGAAACTCTCCAAAAGGCTCGGGATTGGGGCTGAGCCGGGGTTCGGTCCACGGCGCCCCAGACGGTCCCCCGAGCCCTGCCAGGGGTGGTCCCTGCGCGCAGAGCCAGGAGTGAGCGTGCACAGCCGAAAGCAAAGAAGAAGAGGGGAAAATAAAAAATCGAATAAATCCTAACAGCGAGTTTCCAAAGCAACAGGGTCCGCACGCAGGGAGCTGGCTCTCCCGGGTCAGTCCCCCGCAGGCCAGGGCAGGGTCTTCCCGAGGTCTCTGCTGCCCCTGCAAGCTGCACGGAAACCCCTCCCGTGGGGCAGGCCTGCAGCAGTGCGTGCTGGAGTCTTTGCTTCAGGGGACCTGCAAGGACTTGCTGTGCCCGGCTGGAATCCGTGGGGCGACACTGCCCCCTGGTGGCCTCAGCCCATCGCAGCCTCAACTCCCTGCCACCTACCTGCCCTCCTGCCCGCTCCTTTCCTGGGGTTCCGACTGGTGCAGGGGGGCAGGCAAAGGGCGTGTGCTGAGGGCCAGGGCGGCGGGCACCTGTCCCAGCGCAGCCTGGACACGGCCAGGAGGGCCACGCTGCATCCTCACCCCCCGCCTGGCTCTGCAGGAGGGACCCCGGGCAGCTCCCAGGGGCTCATCCCCGGTACCCTCAAAGCCCGCGTGAGCCGTGGCACTGACCGGGGCATGCAGCCTGGAGGAGGCGCCGGGACACCGGCCGTGGAGTGGAGGGCCCTGTCCTGGGATAGCACAGCCTCTGGCAGACCTGGCTTCCGCCCCCAGCACCTCAGACGGTCCCGAGCCTGCAGGAGTGATCCCCCAACGCAATGGGTGTGGCCCCAGAACAAAACTCAGAGGCCGCACACATACGCCACAGTCGCAGACAGTCCTGCTTCTCGGTCTGTATTTGATGCCAACTCACTTTCGTCCTTGCTGAAGGTCTACGGGAATTCTTGAAGTCAGGTCACTAAAGCAGCTGGAGGGACAGCACAGTGGGTAGGGCACTCGCCTTGCACAGGGCCCACCTGGGTTCAATCCCCAGCATCTCCTAGGTCCCCGGAGGTTGCCAGGACAGATCCCTGAGCACCGAGCCAGGAGTGAGGAGTAAGCCCTGAGCACCGCCAAGTGTGGCCCAAAACCCAGGAAGGGAGGGGAGGGGAGAGGGAGGGGTGAGGAGGCAGGGCAGAGCAGGGGAGGGGAGGGAAGGGTGGTCAGGCCATTCATGTCCCGTTCCTGTTCTCCCCCAGCTGCTTCGGCAAGCTCGTTTCCTACTACTGTAAGTGGGCGTTAGGTGTGTTTACCAGGATACAAAGTGCAAGTGACTTTCATAGGGCAGGAGCCATAGGACGGTGGAGACTGACACTTGCATGTGGCCGAGTCCATCCCAGACATCCATATGGTCCCCCGAGCACCCGAGCGCAGAGCCAGGAGTGACCCTGAGCCCCACCAGGTGTGCCACCCAGCCCCTAAAAAAGAAATGTGATTTTTGTATATTGATCATAACTTTTTTTTTTTTTTTTGCTTTTTGGGTCACACCCGGCGATGCACAGGGGTTAATCGGGGCTCTGTACTCAATAATTACCCCTGGCGGTGCTCAGGGGAACCATATGGGATGCTGGGAATCGAAGCCAGGTGGGCCGTGTGCAAGGCAAACGCCCTCCCCGCTGTGCCATGGCCCCAGCCCCACTGATCCTAACTTTTTTTTTTTTTTTTTTATTGAATCACCAAGTGGAGGGTTACATAGTTCTCAGGATTATGTCAGTTATATAATACTCAAACACCCTTCCCTTCACCAGTGCCCATCTTCATCACCAACCCCCCCAGTATATCTGCCGCCCCCTCCCACCTCCCCAGTCCCCACCCTTGTACGTGATAAGTTTCACTTCGTTTACCTTTATCTCGATTACATTCCGTGTTTCAACACACAACTCACTACCGTTGCTGGGGTTTCCCCCCAAAAAGAAAAAGACAGTCCTATTGCCGAGGAGGCATTTGATAGTTCTCCATTGCTAAGAATATAGAGATATTAAGTCCCGCTGTTTGTTACTTAACTTTTCTTTTTCCCCCTTGCCCCGCGCCACCGAGTTCACGCCTGTTTAGTAATCGCCACGCTGTCTGACAAAGGGAAAAAAAACCGAAGAGGATGGTTATTTCCTGTCATCAGCCGGAGTGGGGCTCTGGCTTAGTTGATAGTCTAGTAGAGTGTCTGCAAGCAGTTTCTGGAACCAAAGGTCTCGCGCTGGTATCGGCTCCGGCTGGAGATTCCACCAGCGTCCCGCTATTCCACGTACATAACTTTTCCCCTTATATCCCATTCCCACGCCACCAGGTCTGTTTGCTTAATGGACGTCACACTATGTTTGACACCACGCCGCGTTTCTTCCCGAGATAGAAGGATATTTCTTCTCAGCCGGCTTGGGGATATAGCTTAGTTCAGTCTAGAGAGATGGCTACCACTTTGATTGCCTTCAATATTTCAACAAAAGACTTACTATTCTTGTTAGGATCTCCCACAAAAGTCCGACCCATTAAGAAGGAACCATTATGATCCTAACTTTTAACCTCTTAACTTTTAAACGTTTACGCTGTCCATCTGCTGATTAGTCCCACCAGCTCTTTTTTGGAAATACTGAGAACTTCTGTACATACACGATTGTGTCACCCAGGGAGAGATGATTTTATTTCCTCTCTGGCCTCATTGTTCTTGCTTCTCTGCCCTGGGCTAATCACCCTACTGCTGATGCGGGTCGAGGGGGGGCGTTTTCACCACCAGGAGCTTTAGTCACTGACTTCTCATCAATGTCTTGAAGCTCGGGAAGTCCTCTCGTTTCTGGCTGACAGAGACCTTATGGTGTGCTGGGTTTTTGTAACTGCAGCCTTGCCTCTGTTGAGGTCATCACATTTTCCTGCATCTTATTTGTACAGCGTATTACATTATGGCTTATTTCAGTTTTAGGATACTTGGTCCTTGAATAGGATCACTCTTTTTTCTTTCTAAGACATTTGCTAGGTGCAAACTGCTCGCTGTTTCTGAGTGCTACTGCACTGCAGCTCTGTGATGGTGTCGCCTGGTTTTGTTACCGAAATATCACTGATTTCATAGTGAACTGGAAATATTTTCCTTCTCCCTTTTTCCCGACACACCTGGGTTGGATTCCTATTTCTTCCCTAAAGACAGAATTCATGCGTTGATTCAACTGACTTGGATTTTCCCTAGACTTATAAATATTCAATTGGGGGGGTAGTGTCACACCCAATAATGCTCTGGGGTTCCTCCTGGCTCTGCACTCAGGAATTACTCCTGGCGGTGCTCAGGGGACCATATGGGATGCCGGGGGTAGAACTCGGGTCAGCCACGTGCAAGGCAAACGCCCTATCTGCTGTACTATCATGCCGGCCCTCAATTATTTTTTAAATGTATAGGGTAGTTCACATTTTCTCCTGGATGAATAATTTTCATGATACTGTGTTTCATCTAATTTCCTTATTTGTTGGCAGTTTTTTGTACTATGTCCTTTTAATATGCTTTATGTAAGATTTGTCGTAACATTCATTTCCTTGCCATTCACAAGTGGTAACTTGCATCTTGATCAATCTGAAGATTTTTCCATTTTTACTAATCTTTGCAAATAACCAGTTTTTAGTTCCACTCATCTTTTGAATACTGATTTCCTTCCATATTCATCTTTATTATTGCAATTTTGACTGGTGTTTAAATTCTTTTTAATTTCCTAAATAGGCAACAAAAAAATGATTTTAACCTCTCTTCATTGGCATAAATCGTAAAGCTGTATTTTTTTCTATTGTTTTAACAGATCTCAGGATGCTGTATTCTCATTTTCACTGATGTATTTTTTAATTTCCCTTAAGATATTCTCTTTAGGGGCTGGAGCAATAGCACAGCAGGTAGGGCGTTTGCCTTGCACGCGGCCGACCCGGGTTCGATTCCCAGCAACCCATATGGTCCCTTGAGCACCGCCAGGAGTAATTCCTGAGTGCAGAGCCAGGAGTAGCCCTTGTGCATCGCCAGGTGTGACCCAAAAAGGAAAAAAAAAAACAACCCTCTTTAATTCATGAGTTATTAAGTGTGCTGCTTAATTTAAAAGCTAAGAATAGAACGTCTCAGTGTTTTGGCTATTTTCTAAGTTATTTGCTGTTGTTGAAGAATGTTATGTTTTTGTTTTTTTTTTTTTTTTTTTGCTTTTTGGGTCACACCTGGCAATGCACAGGGGTTACTCCTGGCTCTGCACTCAGGAATCACCCCTGGCAGTGCTCAGAGGACCATATGGGATGCTGGGAATCGAACCCGGGTCGGCCGCGTGCAAGGCAAACGCCTTACCCGCTATGCTATCGCTCCAGCCCTGTTATGTTTTATATAAATCTATTTTTTTTCCCGGGGGTGGGGATATGGGTGTTGGGGTAACGCTGGGAGGCTCTAAGAGCTTACTCCGAGCTCTGTGCTCAGGGACGGCTCCCGGTGGTGCTCGAGAAAGGGGTCAGTCACAGGCAAGGCCAGCGCCTTACCAAGCCTGGCGAGCTCCTGGCCTGTGATGCTCGTATTATCCAGCAACGGGTTTATTTTGTGAACGTGCCACGGGCCCCTAAGAGCCTGTGGCCCCGCAGCTGTCGGACAGGCATGAACGTGCTCACCCAGTTCCCTGGGCTCCCGGGAGCTTATCCCACTGGCCCCTGTTCACCAGTGCGGGCATTTCCAACCCTAACCACCGACTTCTCTCTTCCGTCTTTGGACGATGGGATTTTTTTGTGTGTACTTTGGAACACTGGGTTCAAGTGAATTCATGGTCGGTCAGGGCTGGAGACAGAGCGCGGGGCCGAGCATCCGCCACCTGCCGGGAGCAAGCCCTGAGCACAGCCCGAGGAGGCCCAGACACCCGAGACGACAGGCGACACAGAGCAGCGAGGGGAGATACCAGGCGTGTCCAAAGGGAACATCCGCAGCCTCCGAGCTGTACGTGAACAGCTTCGGACAGACAGAAACAGGCCAGCGGCAGGCGCGACACGGGAACTGGTGCCAGAGTGACCAGCAGCCGCCCTGGGGCCAGCAGAGCACCCTGGGGCCAGCAGAGCAGTCAGGGCATTGCCCGGCTCCACACAGTCCCCGAGTGTCCCAGGGGCAGCCCTGCAGACTCCCAGCACTGCCACTCTTCGGGCTCTTGCAGAGCCAACGGCCTGGCTGGTCAAGAATAGACAAGCTGGGTACCACGTCACACACACGCACATGCACACGCATACATGTACATGAACACGCACATGCATGCATGCAGGCACGCACACACACGGTTCCTGCACGCCGAGCACCATGGCAAGGCCTACACCGCCTGGGAACCTGGTGGGGAGGAGGGGCAGCCACCGGCGCCCGGGGCCACGCCAAGGCCATCAGCTTCCAGATGGGCAGCACTTGTGACCTGGCCACTATGCTTTGCCCTTTTGCCCTACTTTTACGGCCTGTTTGTGAGAGTGAACAACTGCTGCTTTATGCATTAATTTATGGGTTGGTTTGGGGCCACACCTGCTATACTCAGGGGCCCATGGGGTTGGCGGGGACCAAACCCCGTCGGCTGCGTCAAAGGCAAACACCCTACGCACTACACTCTCACTCCAGCCCCTTTCTTTACATACTTAACAGTTATTATACAATGTAACTGTATATATGAAACACCAACACTACCATCTACTGGACAAAGAAAATCACTTGGCTTTAAATGGGGGGGGGAGAGAGAGAGAAAGGGAGGAGAGAGGAGAGAGAGAGAGAGGAGAGGGAGAGAGAGAGGAGAGGAGAAAGGAGAGAGACAGAGAGAGGGAGAGAGAGAGAGAGAGGAGAGGAGAGAGGAGAGAGAGAGAGAGAGAGAGAGAGAGAGAGAGAGAGAGAGAGAGAAGGAGAGAGAGAGGAGACAGGAGAAAGAAAACCCAAAACTACAAAACCCGTGAAGTTTATTCCGCGCTGCACACCCTCACAGTGCCCCTGAAACAGGCCCCGCCCCGCCCACCCCATTCCCAGTCACGTGTAGATGTTGCTCTGAACCTCGGTCGTCGTTATCAGCTTCTTCAGGATCTCTCTGCTCTGGGGAACATTCTGGAGAGGAGAAGCAGCCGCCTGAGACCAGACCTGAGTCGGGCGCCCGGAGCTCAGCCCCATCCCCACACTCGCCCAAGCGGCCGGGCCGGGAGGGGCGGGGCTGCTCACCTCGGGGCGCAGGCTCCACACCAGGTGCTCTGCTCGGTCCCCCAGGCCTGGAGGCCCCGCGTTCCGCGGCCGCCTGCCCACCCAGCCCAGCCCGAGGGTCCCTGGGCAGCGGCACCTGGAACTCCCCCAGGAGAGGGCATCGAGGAGCCGCACCCGCCCAGCCCTCACTCAGAGCCAGACCCGGCTAGGCGGCAGGCGTCGCCTCCAGACAGGGCGCGGGGGCGGCCGAGCAGGAGTGCGGGGTGGAGGGGGGAGACGAGACGGGGGCAGGCGCTGGAGCCGGGGGTGGTGGCGTGGAGGGCACGTGTTGAGTAGGCGCGTGTGTGCGTGTGCAGAGCGGTGTATGGGGCGTGTGCGTGCTGCTCCTGCGGGCCCACGGGGCTGCGGGCACAGAGCGGGGCTGGCGGAGCGGGGGCCCGTGCCCGCCGCTGCCCTCCTGCCATCGCTCCCGGGCGCGCAGCGGGTCGGGAGGAAGCGGGAGTGAGAGCTGACGAGGGCTAGCAGGCCCGGGAAGTCACCGTCGCCTGTCGCCGTGAGACTGAGCTAGACCGTTCTAGAACAAGCAGAGCGGAGGGCCGGGCTCGGGCCCCCCCCGGGCAGAAAGCCTTTCTTCTGCTCTGGCCCACACCTGCCCGTGCTCAGGGCTGACTCCCGGCTCTGCACCCAGGAACCCCTCCTCCAGTGCTCGGGGACACACGGGCGCAAGGGCCCCTCCCCCCGCCCGCGTCCTACTGCCTGGGCCCTCAGGGAAGGGAACGCTGAGCGGAAGCCGCGGCTGACACCGAGGGGCAGGAAGGGGTCACGACCCATGTGATTCACCCTCCCGCATCACGGGTCCAAGTGCCGCAGTGGACCCACGCGGGCCTGCTCGGTGACAACTGTCCCGTCACACGAGCGCCCGCAGGAAACACTCCTCCCTGCGGGGACAGAGGCCGGCCGGGAGCTGCAGCCTCACCTTCACCAAACCCCGCAGGCTCCGGGACTCGAGGAGGGGCTGGAAGGCCTCCGCCGTCACCGGGTCCAGCTGCATCACGTCCGTGTAGCACAGGTACAGCACGGCCGGGATCCGCCACACCTGGCAGTGGCTCAGAACTGCAGGAACAAGGACAGCGGGCGTCAGGGACTCGCAGGCGCGGCGCAGGGGAGCGGGCAGCCCCAGAGTGTCAGCGCGCGGCTCACTGGCGGCCTCGGCCTCTCCCGGTCTGGCCCCGTGAGGACTCGCCACACGCTGGCCCCGACCTCTCCGAGGCTCTCGCAGATGGGTTCACTCTCCCCTTCCTGGACTAACGCGGACAGATTTCTCTGGTTTGGGGGCACACTGGCCGTGCTCAGCCATCAGTCTGGTGGGCTCGGGGGGCCATACGTGGTGCCAGGGACTGAACCCAGTTTGGCCGTGTGCAGGCGACTGCTCCGGCCCACAGACAGCGTACACAGCAACAAGACTGAGATTCTGCTAATCACAGAAAAGGAGGGACAGGAAAGACGTAATGTCACGTGTTCCAGTACTTCTCAGCAAGCAACACTCCAAGGGAGCGAGCCTTTTACTTATGCACAGTTAGCAAGCAAGACTGAGACCGTTACTAAAAAGCGACCGCCCGACCTTAAGATAGGCAGAGATGCTACTTTGAGGGCCACGCCCCGAGCGATCAGAGGTTGCTCCTGGCTCTGCACTCAGGGGTGACTCCCGGTGTCGCTCAGGGAACCGTGCGGGGTGCCGGGGAGGAAACCCAGGTCAGCGGCGTGCAAGGCACACGCCCCCCGCTGTGCTGCTGCCCGGGCCCGGGGAGGAATGTTGATGGGGCGAGAGCCGTGAGAGCGACAACCAAGCCTCCATCCCCAGCACCTTCGATTCTGATCACTCCTCCGACAGCCACCGACTCCCCGCTCCAGGGCTGGGCGCCGAGGGCAGCGCGGCCCCTCGAGCCCGCCTCTGGGCCCTCAGGAAAGCAGCCCGGGACTTCCCAGACGGGCCGAGGGCGGGCACAGGGGCTCCCTCCTGCCCCCCCCCACCCCTCCGTCCCCCGGAGCCCCGCACCTGCGGCGGGGAGGTCGTGCGCGATGTTGGGCTGCTCCAGCAGGGGGCAGCACAGGGGCTCCCGGAAATCCCGTGTCCTCAGGGCACGCAGGAACGGCGAGGGCAGGCTGCCCGTCGACTCGGGGCTTTTATAGTCCGTGACGTGGCGACACGTGAGAACGGTCACTTGCATGTTCTTCCGCGGGCAGGAGCCGAAGACCTAATGGAAAATCGAGTCGGACCTCAGGGGCCAGACACTCCCCTCCCGCTGCTTCCCGGGCCGGAACCTCAGGCCCGACCGTCCAGGGGCACCTGCACCAGGACATCCCTCACCTAGGTGGGATCTGTAGTCCATCTAGAAAGTTCTAGCTGGGTGACCTACTCTGAGTCACCTGCTCTGTCTGACTTGGGCCGGCACCCCAAGCAACAGGAGCGGGTGCGGGACCCCTCCCCTCCCCCTGCCTCATGGGGAGTGGGGCGAGCCGTGTCCACTCCCCAGGACCCTCCCAGCTCGAGAGCCCCTGAGGGTGCCATCTGCCTTAGGCGGACAGGAAGGAAGAGGTGCCCCAGGGAAGGTGAAGCCGTGAGATTTGCGTCTACGTGGATGGACACCGAGTGTGTGACCAGAGGCAGAGGGACAGACGCGGAATGATCGCATTCATGTGGGATATGGAACCACAGCAGGTCACTAAGACAGCAGGAGCCAGGACTGGCCAGGGCTGGAAGCTGCCCTGAGGGAGTGTCGGGGGCGTCAGGACAGATGGGGCCACCATGACGACAACTGGAAACCCATCACTGGCAAAAACTAAGCGCTGCAAGAACGGAACAGGATGTCCCTGGTAACCCTCAGCAACGGCGCTGCAATTCTGCAGACCGTAAGGCGGGGGGGGGGGCCGGAGACAGAGACAGAGGTGGGGGGAGAAAGAATAAATGAGAAAAAATACGGCTAACCAGGGCCGGCCCCGAGCCTGCAGGAGTGACCCCTGCACAGAGCCAACGCCAGCCCTGACACCACGGATGTGGCCCCAAACCACTGTGTTAGGAGAAAGAGCTATTTCAGAGGGGCCCAGAACCAAAGGCTTCCTGCCGCTGCTCCAACAGCGCAGACCCCACCCGGCCCAACCCGCCCCTGCACGCAGACCAGGGCCCGGTCCCGGGCAGACCCACACTCGCTGCCCGGCACGGCCAAGAGTCCGAGGGAGCGAGGCAGCCTGGGGTCCCCATCAACGTGGCAGAAACACGTGTTCCCTAACACGCGGTTAGTACCTGCGACGTGACAGGCACCCTGCATCATCCAAAATGAAAGTGAAGGGGCCAGAGCAGGAGGACGGTGGGCAGGCGCTCGCCTCGCAATGCCGCCCACCCGGGTCTGCTCCCCAGCACCCCACAGGGCCCCCTGAGCACTGAGCCAAGAGGGAGTCCTGAGCACCGCTGCACTGACCCCCAAGGCAGAAAGTGAGAATGGAAGAGCAGGCAAACGGCAGCCTGACGAGCAGGGGCCACTCGCGCCGTCCCCTAGGCCTGGGCTGGGCACCACTGCCCACACAGCTTCAGCGCCTGACAGCACCGGGCGGGGGTCCCACAACCCTGCCCTGCGCCCCCAGGGCTGGTTCCTCGGCACAGCTGGCTTTCTCCCGGGAAAGACACGGTGGGAGGAGGGGACTGTGGCCCCCAGGAGCGGGCCTGGCGCACTCACCTTCTCCAGCCACTGGTACTGCTGGTCGTCGGCCACGTAGCAGCTGCACTGGCAAAGCACGACCTGGAACGAGAAGCCCAGCGTCCAGGGAGGCCCAGCGTCCAGGGGCGCCCGGCCCTGGCGACACGCCCACGGCGGGCCCCAGATTCACGCTCCAGCCGCGGCGCCCAGCGCCTGCTCGCCTGGAATCATTCTGGCTCCTTCATGGGCGGAGACGTGGCGGGCGGTTGCCATGGGGACAAAGTCACACAGGTGACTTCCTGCTGGAACAGGGGCACGGCCGGCCTCCGAGCAGAGACTCGGGCCAGGCCAGTACCCTGCGAACGCGGGTGTCCCAGCCCCAGGAGCACCAGGAACTCCACCCTGCCGCCAGCGCTGACGGCCCCGGGTAGAGAGCGGAGCCCGGGCCCAGGGGACGCGAAGGCCGCCAGGCCAGGGAGAGAGCCGACGGGGTCAGCGAGAGTCCCCAGCAGATGTCCGCACCGTCTCCTAAAGGCCAAAGGGGGCTGGAGCGAGAGCACAGCGGGGAGGGCGTTTGCCTTGCACGCAGCCAAGCCAACCTGGGTTCGATTCCCAGCATCCCATCTGGTCCCCAGAGCACTGCCAGGACTAATTCCTGAGTGCAGAGCCAGGAGTAACCCCTGAGCATCTCCGGGTTTGACCCAAAAAGAAAAAAAAAGGCCGTCAGGAAAAGCAACACAAGACCGCCGGAGCAGCAGCAGGGACGGGAAAGTGAGCACTGGACAG
This sequence comes from Sorex araneus, assembly GCF_027595985.1. Lineage (NCBI taxonomy): Eukaryota > Metazoa > Chordata > Mammalia > Eulipotyphla > Soricidae > Sorex > Sorex araneus. Next base: position 201,907,299 of record NC_073303.1, read on the forward strand.
AGACCCAGGCAATGTCACAGGGCCATGCAACTCGCACCCGCTCCCAAGCGACACCTCTGCAGTGTCAGCTGACTCCAGCTCAAGCCCCAGAACAACAGAGTCCCCCAGGCACTGCCAAGAGCAGCCCTGAGCACTGCCAGGCGGGTCCAAAAGCCAAAACAAATCAGGATGAATGGGCTCTGTCCAGAGTGCGTGGAGAATACACGAGGGCGCGCCTGCCCATCAACACTAACTGAATCCTGGGCTAATCCCACGTGAGCAGCAACAAAGCCAAGACCCCGCTGCTTCCGCCCAGAGGACGCCTGCACGAAGGGAGCCGCCCGCTGCCAGCCATGCACCCACAGAACCCAGTGTTCGGTCCTCGGTTCACGTCCTGGCACTGCCCAAAAACACAAACCGAAAAAGACCTATCTGACAGCTGTCACAGCTGAAACAATTTTTGGGGTGAGAACTGCTAACACCTGCAGTTTGCTTTTAATGCAGTGCACGTTAGTACCCACGCGGTTTCTCAGACATGCTCATCGAGGCAGTGCACTCACGTACCGAGGGATTGGCTTTGTGATGGTAAAACACGCAGAACGCCTCGGCGGGAGACACGTGGATCGTGTCCGTGGTCCTGCACCACTCGTTCCAGAGTTTAGCACAACCAACTTCTTCCCAGACTCCTGAATTCATGACGAACGACGACAGAAAGGCTGCGGAAGCAATCCACAGCAGTCAGGGCCTGCTTCTCAGAGCTGCGTTTCCCACCCCACGGCATCAGCCCTCGCCCTCTCGCAGCTCAGAGCCCGGGGTCACTCACAACCAGCCACCTACGTGGCCACTCTGCAGAGTCGGACGCTAGGGCCAGCCCGGGAGCGAGAGGCTGAGGGCCAGGCCCACGGCAGCGCGGGAAGCAGGCTCCTTTGCCGTCTCATGCTGTGGCGGACCCGGTAGTGATCAGGGGGCCAGGCGGTGCCAGGGACCAGCCCTGGGTGTCCTGCACAAGCGCCCACACCCTGGGCCCACTGTGCATCTCTTCAGCCCTGAGGCTGGGGCTGCATCTGGGGCTCCCGAACGCCCCCAACCTGCAACCCTCCCCAAGTTACACAGCTGTGCGCACTGCGCCACTCTCCAGGCTCCTAACCCTCAAACAGCTGAGACTGGTAAGTCCCAGAACTCTGGGTGCCGGAGCGACAGCACAGCGGGTAGGGCGTTTGCCTTGCACGCAGCCGACCCGGGTTCAAATCCCAGCATCCCATACGGTCCCCTGAGCACCGCCCAGAGTAATTCCTGAGTGTATGAGCCAGGAGTAACCCCTGTGCATGGCTAGGTGTGACCCAAAAAGCAAAAAGACCCAGAACTTAGTACATAAATGTGTCAGCTATTACTGGGCCTTTTTTTCCTCTCCAGAGTTCCATCGTATCTCATGGAAAACCTTCTTCAAGTCACTAGTCCCTCTGCCCTCGTGTCTGGTCTCTGCCCTCGTGTCTAACTGCCAGAGGTGCTCCTGCAGGTGGCCCGGCGCCAGCCCAGGCCCTGAGGCAAGTCCTCGCCATCAAAACTCAATTTCTGGGGCTGGAGCAATAGCAGAGCGGGTTGGGCCTTTGCCTTGCACACGGCCGACCTGGGTTTGATTTCCCATATGGTTTCCCGAGCTCTGCCAGGAGTAATTCCTGAGTGCATGACCAGGAGTAACCCGAGCATCGCTGGGTTACCCCCTAAAAAGACAAAGCACAAACCCTCAATTTCTCCTAACTATGTGGCCGGGATGCTCACTAGACTACTGGGATCCCTCCACCCAGGAGCAAATACCAAGATCATCACGTGGTCCACACCCGCGACACACACACCGCCACGCTGGTGACACCTCAATACCTCTGAGGGCGTGGGGAGCAGAGGGCTGGTTCACAACTGCCAGTGCTCAGGGGACGGCCCGGGCCAGCCCCGCTGGCGGTACAGCCCCCCGAGGCCCCTCAGGGTGGAGGGAACAGCACTAGCTGACGCACCCACGGCGTTGCTGCCGATGGCGATGATGAACCTGGAGCAGGGGTACTTCTCCAGCAGAGACACGTCCCAGGCGGTCTTCGTCTGCCTCCGGAACAGCCTCACCTCCCTAGGGCAAGACACGGAGAGACGGAAAATGAAACCACAGGGTGGGTCCCAGCCCCCACGCCCGGGGAGCTGCCGCGTGCCACCCTGCGAGTCCCTGACACGGGCCGAACCCTGCCAACAGCGGAGGGGGCGCTGCGGGCAGGAAAGCCCTGCACAGAGGGCACAGAGGCCGGCTGTGTGCCCCGCCCGGCCTCCCGGGGAGCCGGTCCCGTCTACTGGGGACCCCGCGAGGAAGGACCCCGGGCCCGCGTGACCCGCAAACACTCCGGCCAGGGAAAAGTGCCGGGTCACGGCACTGCGGGGGACAAGGGCCCGCGGGAGGCCAGGCCTCGCCCGGACAGGGACGGGGACGGGGACTGAACGGGGCGCAGGGAGGGGGGGGACGGGGCGCGGGGGGGCGCTGGGGGGGCTCGGGGAGGGGACAGGGCGGGGGGCGCGGCCAGGGTGACGCGCGATGGCGGGAGTGAGGGCTGGCGGCGGCGGCGTCCCCGCGCCGGGAAGCGGCACCTGACAGGAGACTACAAACGAAGGCGACCCCGAGGGTCCCTGGGCGCAGGGTCAGGGCCGAGGCTGGGCCGCGCCGGGCGTGGACACCCCCAGCCCCTAACAGCAAACCCCCAGGGCCCCGGAGCCGCGCGCCCCGCACGCCCCGGCCTCACCTCTCCCGCGCGCGCTGCCGCCGGACCTCCCGGTCCTCGGGCGTCTCCCGCCGCCCGTCCTCCTCCTCCTCCTCGTCCTCGGTGCCAGCCCGGCATCGCGACCACACCACCTCCCCGAAGAACGTGGCCGCCATGGCCTCCCTGCCCCCTCGGCCGGCCTAACGCCGGCGTCCGAGGATTGCGCAGGCGCCCGCGCCAGGCCCCACCCCCCGCCCCACCTCGCCCAACCAGCGCCCAGCACGGCCCGCCCCTAGACTCGGGAGCCACGCCCCCTGCATCGCCTAGCCCAACCAGCGCCCAACACGGACCCGCCCCTAGACCCGGCAGCCACGCCCCCGCCGTGTCTCTTCCGCCTCCCAGCCCCGCGCATGCGTCCCGCCCCCTCACTAGCTTGCCCAATCAGCTCCCAGCATGGCCCGCCCCTAGACCCTAGAGCCACGCCCCTTCATCACCTCGCCCAACCAGCACTCAGCACGGCCCCACGCTCAGCCCCCGGGAGCCACGCCTCCGCTGTCTTTTCCCAGCCACCGTCTCCCCCGCGCATGCGCCAAGGCCCCAGCGACCCGGCAAACTCGGGCGCTTTCTCACTAGGGAGAGACTGGAGGACCGCGGGCTAGAGAAGCGAGAGGCGAAGTCGGGGGCGTGGCCCCCGGGCACGGGGCGGGGCCTCCTGCCGGGCAGGTAACGGACCTGAGCGCGCGTGCCAGGGCCCTAGCGGCCTCCGCTCGTTTCGCGTTTGCAGGCTCCGCTAGGACCGGGAGGGGGCGCCCTTTCTTCCCAGCCGCGACCGCCCCAGGTGGAGAGGGACCGCGGGGAGGAGGAAGCAAGCGTGTCCTCAAGGATGCTCAGGCCTGGACCCCGCCCCCGGACCGTGAGAATTGCCCCTTCAGTAGCAGGTGACAGCTACTGATCTGGAGACTGTGCGAGCATGCAAATACAGCTTTTTTTTTTAAACTTGAACACTTTTAGTACAAAAAGAATGTTTTAAACTTTGAGAACCTTGGGGCTGGAGAGATAGCACAGCGGGTAGGGCGTTTGCCTTGCACGTGGCCGATCCGGGTTCGAATCCCAGCATCCCATATGGTCCCCTGAGCACGGCCAGGGGTAATTCCTGAGTGCAGAGCCAGGAGTAACCCCTGTGCAAAAAAAACTTTGAAAACCTGCGGGGCTGTGTGGTCTTTTTTAAAAACTGTTTCTCTTTTAGACCTTCACGGAGCACCATTTCAAGTGGAAGCAACAGGGACATAATTAAAGCCCATTTACCTAGATTCCACTGTGCTGGAAATAAATGGCTTAGCTTGCAGTTTGGGACCCGGCCAACGAACAGTCTCGGAGTTAAGTACGAATTTGGGGTCAGGGGTCATATGAATATATATGTTTCAAGAGACTCCAGCTAGCAACTTAATGACACTTAAAATATATATATATATATATATACATATATATATAGGGGGTGGGGCGTTTGCCTTGCACGTGGCCGACCCGGGTTCAATTCCACCGTCCCTCTCAGAGAGCCCAGCAAGCTACCGAGAGTATCCCACCCGCAAGGCAGAACCTGGCAAGCTCCCCCTGGCGAATTAGATATGCCAAAAACAGTAACAAGTAGTCTCACAATGGAGACGTTACTGTTGCCCGCTCGAGCAAATTGAAGAACAACAGGACTACAGTGCTACATTAAGTTGCAAGAAACAACCTGTTTTAAGACGTGGAAATATTATCAAAAACAGCAGCATTACACAAAACCCTTATTGATTAGTTTATACATCACCGCAAAATGAAAGCTCAGGTTTTAAGCAAAATTCAATCCTTTGTATTAACAAGACCAAATTGTTACCCAATAAAATCTTAGCAAACTTTGGAACTTATTAGTTAACTAGAATAAACAAAGTTAATCATGCAATCTCTGAAAACTGACTTCAGGGTTAGTTTCATAGAACAATTGAATGGCAGAATAAAAATGTTGCTTGGGTATCATTTTGTCACAGCCCCTTTGTTCAATAAAATAAATTGTAATATTTACCAGAAAGCTGCTCATATTGATTTCACAATTACAATATGAAAGAAATCAGTTCTGGAAATTTGATTAAAATTATAGGTGGAGTATTAGAATACATTTGATTTAAATTCTTTCCATTTTCAAGGGAGAGTTTTACAGGAATACTGTTTTAAACAATTGCTTATTTCATGCAGGTACAATAAATTTATGCCAAGTGCTTCTAAAAAGGCAAATATATATTCAAATACTGAATCTGAAAAGGGATTTCATTATGGAAGAGAGATACAATCTTATTGACAAATAAATCCAACCACAGCAAATTCAAAATGAATTCATTGAAATTTTCCCAAAAGTTTGCATAAAATAATCTTAACTGAGGCTATTTTCATTTTATGATATTTGTTGAGGATGTAACATACCCAGTAAGAAATATATATGAAATTAAGGGTAAATATGAGACTGCACATAGTCTCAAACATTTCATTAGAGATTAAAATCAAATCTCATGCACAAAAAAAATGGTTTTCTTAGGAATTCTTCCCTTTCTCATCGTACTAGTATAAGAAACTAGTACCAGTATTTCAGATGAAACTATACCATAAATACAGGCTATCAAATATTCTGTAGGAGAAAAAAAAACTTTTTTAAAAGTAAACATGCAATCACAAGTTTCTCCATAGTCTTAGTGCATCTGTGTAACCCAAAAATATGCATAATATTCATTTTTAATAAAGAAATTCCTAGGTTTTTGTACTTTACCTTTTCATATTTATACATGCAAATCATATATAATATTCACAGTTATTTTCCAATGGAAAAACTTGTTTCTAACAATTCATTTTTGTGACAGCATGTGACTGGTATTGAAAATATTAATCTGTTGGTCTTAATTTCACCAAACACCAAATTAGGAATCAGACTCACTGCAGAGTGATTCTTGGCAGAATTGAGACTTCCCTAATGCCAGTCTCGGCCACGATGGAAGAGGCCGGACATGCCGTCATCGACACTTGTTAGAGTCTAATAAGCCTCTTCAAAATGTTCACAAGTCTCTGTGGAGGTGCTGAAGAGAAACAGTGGGGATGCCACAGCATCATCGAAAAATATGACTTTGGCTTTATACAATTAATTTTGATTTAAATTAAGACCTGCCTCACCAGAACACGTCATTTTGACATCTCTGTAAATGCTATGACATGAAAAGTGAAAAATGAGGCATCAACATTGTGAGAATCATAAAACCTTCATCGCTTTCTTAGAAAAATATATATTCCCTGAATCAGATCACATGATCAAGAATTCCAGTTTTACAAAATTAAGACACGAATGAAATCCCCCCACCCACCTTGTTCCTTGCAAACTCTATGTCAGCTCCCCATGGTCACTCCCGCCCTGCTAGCTTGTCTGACCTTCGTCACTGAACCCTGAGCACTGGATTTTATTCACTTGAGAGTCAGACAGGCTTAACTGTACTTCCTCTCAACCTTTATGTGCTTAATTTTTTAATTTCAGTAATCACACCATAAGTGATGGTGTGAGTTGTTAAAATTAGCAGCTCTTAAAATGAGCCTCAGATTGAGACTTTGAGATTCTTTAGTCCCTGAAGTTTGTGTACCTGCCCTGTCTGCTTCCTCTCAGCAATTCTAGAGATTTCTTCCAGGCTCGTGCCTCTCCAGAACGACCGTGGTTTTAGGACAGGCCCTTGGTCGCTTCTGCCCACCACCGCTACCGACTCCGGCTCCGACTCGCTGGGCAATTCTTAGGAAACCCCTCAGAAGGGGCCGGGTCCTCACATGCCGCATGCAACTGCCTGCTTGCTCGTGGCCCTGACTGTTTTTTCACTTTCACTTCTACACTTTTCACTTGCTGTTTCTTTTTTTTTCCAGGATCTGAACCTGCCTTAAAATAAATAAAAATAAAAACTTACTTTGGGGGCTGGAACAATAGCACAGTGGAGAGGGCGTTTGCCTTGCACGCAGCCAACCTGCGTTCCATCCCCGGCATCCCATATGGTCCCCTGAGCACCGTCAGGAGTCATTCTAGGGTACAGAGCCAGGAGTCACCCCTGACCATCGCCGGGTGTGACCCAAAAGGCCAAAAATTAAAAAACTTTAAAAACACCTACTTGGCCATGATCATCATCTAGCTCTTTTCGGCTTCAGAGTTCGTGGTTGGGTCACCCTCTTTATAAACGTCCTGTCATCTTCCCTTCCCCTGGGGTAGTCTTTCCTGCTACTCTTCCTAAGCCAGTCACTCTCTGGCCCTGCCATCTTTCCCTTCGGATTTCTCACTAGCTTTATTCTACTGGCAGCAATAGTCCTTTCCTGAGCACCATTTGTGCTTTTGGGGGTTCGCCCAGGACCTGCGCTAGTCTGGAGAGGCTTGTCCCTCTCCAGAATGACCAGAATGACAGATTTATGCCCCCCTTGCTCCCACACTTTTGTATTGGCTTCAGTCTCTAGGAACAGACTCTGAAAAATGAGTAGAAGCTCACGGAAGTGCAAAAGCTCTTGGAACACGAGATTTGATGATTTACATTCCTTAACAAGACACTGCCCCCCACGACAAATTTTGTTAACTACTCACGTTGCTAAACTTGAAACCAGACGTGAGCAGCATCAATGACACTGGTCTCTCCCGACCTTACGGAGGCAGCCTGCAGTGGCAACGGTCTGAGCCTTCCCGAGACTTATCTGTGAGGCCACTGCTCACCACAGCAGCAGGCTCCAAGAGCAGACCGCATCCCTCGAGCTCCCACAGCCACTGGTCTAAAAGCGCTTGCAAGTACCTGAGTTTTAAGAACAGAACAGAGGTTTCTGTTCTACCATTCCAGTTCTCTGTGTTAGAACTCAGCATTAAGCTGATTGGCAGGGGTGCGGGTAGAGAGCGTGTGCCAGGTTGAACCCGGCTTCTGTGTGCCACCCACTGCTCCAAAGCACCACCTGCGGTGGCCCTGGGTGGCACCCTAGTACCACGTGGTCTGGTGCCCACAAAAACACCCCGTATTTCTACAGTAACCTTCCTGGATTCCTGGCAGCCCCCAGCCCTCTGCATCCCAGGGCTCTGCAGGAACCCCTCGAGAAGAGAAACCAGGTCGTGCCAGCCTAGGGTCCACACAGCCACCCCTGCTCCCCCGAGGGTCCTGGGAAGGGGTTCATCCCAACACCAGTCCCTACACTAGCAACTGGCATAGACTTGGTAAGTGAAACATAGTTTGAGCCTATTTCGTTCCCAGTATCTGAGCATCTTACATAGCAATTACGTTTTGTTGGGTTGTCTCCCCACCGTTTTGCGCCAGGCGCGCGGCAAACACAGAGGATCAGATTCTAAAGATTCTCAAACAAATTACACTCGTGCCTGCAAAAAAGTGAGGGCACATGGGAACATTCTAGAAACGCAGGTTGGCCTGAGGGCCAGTTTGTGAGGCACCCAGCAGGGGCAACCCCAGCTGGTTCTGGAGGGAGGTGGGGGGGCACGAGAGGCTGGTCCTGGTCAGCTGTGCCCACCCCCAAGTTGGGCTCAGGTCTGTGTCCGAGGCAGGTGCTCTTCTGGGGAGGGAGGAATCCAGACCTTCTCTGTCAGCCGTGAAGTCTAGACTCCCTCAAGTTGCAGGCTGGGCGGGGGGGCAGGGGGGCAGCACATCACAGGAGACCAGGTGTCACATTGGGAGGATTCCCACTACACTTCTCTCAGGAACCAGAGGGGCCAGAGTGATAGTACAGTGGGGAGGGTGTTTGCCTGGCACATGGCTGACCCGAGTTCAGTCCCCAGCATCCCATCCCTAGGGTCCCCCAGGCAACGCCAGAGGTAACTCCTGAGCATCGCTGGGTGGGACCCAAAAAGAAAAAAAAAAAAAAGAACCAGAAGAGCTTGGACGGGCACTGAGGTAACCAACGCCACCGCCCCTCGGGCGCCTCCAAAGCACTGACTTCCGTGAACGCAGACGTTTGCCCTGTCATGACCTGACGTCTTCCCCAAGGACGCAGCTGTGGGGAGGAGCTTCCGGCCTCTGGGGAAAGTCCTCCAGCGTTGGGGGGTGCAGCTCACTTCAGACCTGCTGAGACCCCTGTCCGCACCCTGTGGCTTAGGACCTGCTCCGCTTGCCGCGCCCGCCAGCTGACGGCCCGGGCCTTCTCCGGGGAGATTCCCTGGGGAGAGGAGCGGCGGCCCCCAGCCCCGTCTCCCACACGGAGCTGGGGACGAGCAGGGCTGGTGGCCGTCGAGCGCGGTGTTCCTACCACCTCAAGGAATGTTCTCCCCAAGAACGTGCAATCATGAACTAGTGTCTGCAGAGAAGCCCTAATGTATTATCCTCAGCACACTTAGTCAGGCTAAAGCAGAAAAACGCAATTGGGGAAAAGAGAAAACGCTTTAAATATGTAGCAATACCAGTGAGATTTATCGTGTGGTAGTGCCAAACATCATTTGGGAAACATACAGGAAAAAAAAATTTTTTTTTAGGTAGACAACTCATTCCAGCTGAACCGTATAGATAAAATTCCCGTCACAATTAAAAGTGTCTGAGGGACAGTGTTTATCGTAGTGACGGAAGTACCTATGTTGACAAGCTGAGAGAAAATCCCAGTTCCAAGCATTTTAGTAAATGCTGATTTGTGATCCAAAATGAGGGGACAAGTTTAGTTTGAAAATACTTGAAGTTGGGCTTCCCATGGGCAGGAAGCCCACAGGGGCTGAGCACCACCCACGGCAGAGCCAGGAGGCCGCGGCTCTCCAGTCTGAGGCCACTCGGGGGAGCAAGGAGTTACAACATACCACGGCATCTGGGGAAGACTGCTCATTCTATTACTGAGAACTTGGGGCGCTTCTTAAGTGTTTTATTTCTTGAGAAAACTACAGTTTTTTAGAAATATATACAAGAAAATTCAGGGCTCAAGCTCAAGAATGACAGACGCTGCCACTCTACCCCCACAGCTGTGATAGTGTCACTTAATACCACCACGGCAGGACGCGCCCGGCGTCCCACTGGCCCCGCGGGTCTCGGGTCAGGCGTGTTTTGGAGCAGAGCAGGTGAGGCGGCTGATGCCTCGCAACAATTCCCCACTGGGGTCTGGAGACCCTCGCAGTCGGCCAGCCTGCCTAGGTGATGTCGCAAAGTATGCAAGTGCATGTGGGGTGGGAGGTTCTGGAAGCAGTTCTCCGTAGCGTGTGGTTTCTATGCCAGTTATGATCATCCTGACTCAAAATTGTCTTCCTAGATCCAAAGTACATCTCCTGTCGTTGCCAGAGAAGCCTTTAGTTTCATGTGCATTTTAATGGGGGGAGAAACTAAAGGGAAGTTTGAAAACGGGAAGAGGACTATGCTGAGCTACCTCAGCCCTGGGGTTCCGTTGCTGCTGTGAAGCAAGCCAGACGCGGGAAGGGAAGGCTGCCCCTCCGGCTAGCCTCTGAGGGAGCGGATTTTGCCCTGGGCCACCCTTCTGACAATAAAAAAAAAACTGCATCAGCTCCAAAACTGCACAAACTGCACATATCACTGCCCGCCCCCCCCCCCCCCCCCCCCCGTCTCCGAAAGGCTCCCAGAAGCCAAAACTAAGTCACCTCTTGGGAGAAGGACTAGACTTTCGCCACCACCCTGCCGTCTCCGGGGCCCTGGACACACACAGCACGGGGCGCACGGACCCTTTGCTGCGTCCCTCTCTCCAGTCTGCTCTTACCCCTCGGCAGCTGGTCACTGGTTAAGGTCTTGGTTCTCGCAAGACTTACAGTGGCTGCTGCAGGTTTCAACTCCGGCGAAAGGTCTCAGTAGGAACTCAGAGATCTTAGGACTCAGCTGCTACATGGTCCCAGAGCCTCTCAGGCTACAAGCAGGCTCGGGAAGGTTGCAGGGGAAAGCGCTGGGCTTCCCATCTGCTCACACAGCCACAGTCCCCTGGGCCGGTACCGCCTGTAGCCCCTGCGCAGAGGAAGCGGATTAAGACTCGGCGTGCAGGGAGACACCGGATGGCAGAGCTGCAGGTACTAGCCAGAGGGCTAGTTTAGAAACAAGTATCGGAAGCAGCCCTTCACCTCAGCTTAAAGGCGTCACGGACGCCCACACCCAGCGATGCCCAGGGTTAACTACTGCTCCTAGCCTGGCAGTGCTCAGAGGATGATACAGGACGCCAGGGTTGAACCCATGTCAGCCGTGTGCAGGGCAGGCGGCCGCTCCTCTGCAGCGCCTGATCAATCACTAGCTACGCTCAGTTCTGAGTGCCAGCACTGAAGCCGCGAGGGTACTGAGTTCACTTAAAAAGCTCAGCTGGAGAATTCTTATGTTTTGGGGATTTGCACCCAGCGATGCTCACGGATCCCCTCTGGCTGTGCTCAGGGGCACGTACGGGCCCCCGAGGACTGAAGCCATGTCCGACATGCGCCAGGCAAGCTCCCTCCCTGCTGTGCTTTCCCTCCAGCCCCAGGTGGAGGCCCTGTGCATAAGCGGCCAACTCCAAGCCTCGTGGCTGGCTCTAGAGAAACGCTCCACACTTTCCAGGAGCGGCCCACGGGGAACACACACCCCAGCCTGCGTGGACTCTCGGGATTGGTCATGTGGCTCCTGTGCCCCTGAACCACTCACTGTCAAAGGAGACGCTCTCTCAGTCTCATCCTTCTGGATCTGATCACGGGCACCAAAGTGGCCGCTGCAGCGAGAGCCAGCGGGTAGGCAGAGGGCCGCTTTCTCCGGGCCAGTCCGAGTCCCCACGCGTGGTCTCGATTCATGAGGAAAACTCACCTGAAGATGAATGTGAAAACTCAAGGGGACCATAAAACTGGCTGCCAGGCTGGTCATTAAAGCAGGCCTGAGAGGAACAGTGTCTGTGCAGGTACTTTCGGACTGGCCAGAGAGCAAGGCTGCAAACCCCCGGGATCCAGATGTCCCCCGTTTAGGAAAGGGATCCGTGTGGGGTGCCGGCCGAGCCAGCCTCTCCCTCCCTGCACATGTCACTGTCGTACGAGGAGTAACTGGTAAAAACCACAGGTTGGCAAAGTTTCTCACTGTGAAACATCTCCACACGCTCCTCTGGCAGCGATCTCGGCACGCTCTAGCCACCCGGCTGGAGGCCTGCCCTCGCCCCGCCGTCTCCTAGCTCTGCTCCAAGGACTTCTCTCTCTGAGGCCCCAAACCAGGGTAAGAGATGATCTCAGATGAGGCTTTCTGCTTTACTGTTCCCGGACATCCACAAAAGGAAACAGCCGCAGACAGCGGCCGCTGCACAGGGAAGCTAAGAGCTGTTGCACGCCCTCCGCCTGAGTCACTCTCACACTTCCGGACGGTGTACAAAGCCTGCAGGATCTGGTGGCAACTACAGACACTGCAGAATACTGACAATACTCACAAAAGAATGGAGCTGAAGTTTAGCTTTAAGAGACAAAGCAAAAGAAAAAGAACGAAAAACAGAAAACCCTTCTCTGGTCATAAAATACTTGAAAACAACACAAGAAAATAAAAAGGAAAACCAAAAATTCTGTATTGCACCTTTAATAGTGTTCTTACATTCTGACAATACAACCTTTAATTTTTTTTTTCAAGTGGCACAATCAGATTCCATTTGCACTAACAAAACTGAGATTAGAATCCTTTCGATTTAGTTCTTAATACCATACAGTGATGTTAATATATTCTGTGCTCTGGTTACTCTACAGGGGCGATGCAGGGCGCTCGGAGAGGGGAGAGGACGGCACGGACTTGGCATCTGTCGGGAAGAACGCCTACCCAAGCCTTCTGAGCAAGATTCTGGACAGCAGTACCCTCAGGTGGTTTTAGAGCGACTCTTGTTTTTGCTTGCTGAAGGGGTCCAGGGGAGCACCTAGGTCTCAAAGCACCTCTTCCTCAATGTTCTTTCCCCTCCACTCTTTGTCTTATAAAACTAATTCCCCTTTTGGTACAACTCAACTATTTAGAAGCTTGTGTGTTAGACACTGTAACTAATTTCTCCTTCTTTTCCCAAGGATACGAAAGAGGGAAGAATTCAATCAGAGATTTAGCCCTAAAATAAAAAATGAAGCAGGTCCACCTATGAATTATCTGAAAATGTGATAAACTTTTCCTTTTATTCACAAGTGACTACACATTGTCAAAGATTATTTCTAAATTAGGATCTTAAAAAAAAAAGTCATAAATCTCACCTACTTTGTAAATGTTTGAAATATTTTCTTAATATGCTTGGTAAAATTAGTCTTTCCAAGGCTTTAACAATCAAATCCATATACTTCAACCCCCTCTTTAAGCCATAAGTGAGCCAAACCATAGGACTCTGGACATACACAATCACAGTAGTAGTCTGTTCTTTATACACACCATTACGTTACTTCAAGTGCAATGAAAAGCGAGAGCACTTTTGGATCAGTTCACATTCCATGTGTAACCCTCTGTCATTTTTCATCACCACACCCCCCCCAAAAAAAACTGATCCCCAACATTAAAGTACAGCTGTGCATTTTAATCCCTGCACATTTCGCAGAAGAAAAGTAGAAGAAAAGTCAAACATGTTCTAGTGCTCAATGTAAACATTCGGAACTATTAATTTATTAATTTCCCCTACAGGTACTCAGGAGTGTGTCACATATTCAAAGATAACCTTAGTAATAGCACCATGACCCAAAAAACCCCATAAAAATGATTCTATCATCCCTTAGTTTTACTTCAGAACTTGAGAAATTACTACCATTGCCAATCATGCTTTCAAAGTCACCCGCCCAACTCTTACGCTTTATATTTTCAAATAAAACCAAAATACTGCTTCTATTCACAAAAATATAACCATTTGGACAAAATCAAACATTACTAATTGGTTGACCAGATCAAACAAGACCAGGTACTTCAGCCCAGAAGACTGGTTCTGCTAAGGAAGCCTAAATGGTCCTAGGGTCACTTTACCAAAATAAAGTATTTATGAATGTATCCCATCATTTTATGGATTTTTTTGGTACCTTTTTGCAGATGATGGTAAACATGGAGTTATAACCCTGAGAATAGATATAAAACAAAAAAAGCTTAAGAAGAATTTAAATAATTTAATGGATATGACATCCATCACCATTTTTTAATTCGGCAAGTAAAGAGCATTCCCATTAAATCCTTTCAGGTCAATTCTCCTAAACCCTTCTGTCTGCTGCAGCCTACGCGCGCGTCCTGAGCAGGGCCAGGCTCTCTGACCACCACCAGGGACGCGGGCCTCGCACCTATCTCACTAGATGCCCCGCAAGACACTTGCCCCAGGGCAGACGTGTCCAGCAGGCAGAAGTGTCCCCTGGACACTTCTCAAGGTCCAGAACGCTGAGCTGACGTCTCCCCTCGCTGCCACCGTAAGCACATGCAGGGAAAAGGTTCATCACTCTGAAACCAAAGTCAGTCGGGGTCAATGAACAGCAATGCCCGGAGTAGTGTGACCAGACCCCTTTCCCGAGCAAATGTGTAAACCATCGGAGCAAGTCCATCTTTCAGGCACAGGGGTGCTAGGGACAGTCCCCTGCACTGCTCAGAGTAGCTCGGATCAAGTACAAAAACATTTGGCTCGAAAATAAGTGAGATTTCTTATGATGCGATACAAGTTTCACTTTAAATGGATCCCAAAATGACTTCCCCACAAAACATGACCATTCCTTCCACTTAGGTCGGAGGTCACTAACAGAAACATCCTCATTTGCCCTGGCCAACAGGGAGCGCTTGGGATCGCACGTGGCAACAGAGAGCGACAGCACGTGGGTGGAGAAGGACGGCCAAGGATGGCCTCACCTCCAAGAGACTGGGATTGCACTCCGGACTCACTCCACAACCTCCAATAGAAACGGGGGAACCGACATGGAACCTAAATACTCTCCAGCCCTGTACACGCTATTCAAGAACACACTTTTCCTATACCTAAGGCACACAAACTCCTCTATTTCACAGAGTAAGACTATGGAAGACCAAGATTTTGGTTAACCCCCTTCCATGGAAACCAGAAGATCTTGGAAAGACAATAGCATTTTGTTAGTGCACAATTCAAAGAAAATGCTAGGCTATGGTCTGGCCTTAAAGGTTTAAAATATACAATCAAAACACATTCTTAAAAAATAATTTACCAGCACTTTATAAATTCAAGTTTATAAAATAAAAGTGATGATATTTTCCTTAGAGAGAAAGAGACAGAGAAAGAGAGGAGAGAGAAAGAACAAACAGCATTTGGAAAGAAAACTGAAACCATTTCAATGAAAATGAGACCAAATCTGGTATAATGCTTTCTAATCGGTAACGGGGGTGGGGTGGGGGGTGGGGGAGTGCTAGGTACCTCGCCTACTGATCATGGTTACACCTCCCATGATTGTAACGTCAGTATACACATAATAGTCATGAAGAATCTGTAAACATGTGTCACATGGAATTGTTACACTAGCAGAGGACAGGGGTTAGGGAACTACCACCTCTTGACAAATTCCCAGAATAACTGCCATGACACTTGCTATCACCAAGGAAAGGCCACCCGGCCCCGCCGCCCAAGCGCCTGGTGCTGACCATGGTTCCGACCAGCGCGAGATGTCACCGAATACTGTCAGATGGCGGCTGCCCCCACAATGAAGCATATTTTGGCACCTGTGCTGAATGCTGCTACAAAGGCAAGCAAGTGCAAATAAAAATAACAGTCATGATTTAGTCACATTCATAACTTTTCATAGAAAAATATAAATATATTCCCTGAATTGTAGGACAAAAATAATTCCAACAGCCAGCTCTCCCGTGGGCCCCAGTCCATCCCTCTCCGTGAACCGGTCCCCGCAGGTCATAAGGTGCAATCGTCAAGCTCGGCCACGTTCTCCAAGCTCCTCTCGTCATCGCCATCATGGTACCTCACAGTCCTCCTACCCTGATTTCTCGTCTTTATTTTGGAACGTCGCAGGACTCTTTGAGACTTGGCCGAGTCCAGGTCCTCCCAGTCGTTGTCGTCCATGCTGAACCTCGGCCGTTTGCTCTGCCTCTGCGGCCGCCCAGTCCGAGACACGGCCGCCGGAGGAGATCTGCCCTTCTGGACGGCTTTAGCTTTGCCTTTCGTTTTCCTCTTTTTGGTTTTCGTGTCCACGGCGCAGTCAGCCTCTGACTCGGTCCCAGATCCCAGCTCTGACTCGGACGGGGGCGGGGGCGCGGACCCGCCCTGGGGACCCTCCGATGCTTCGGGGGGTTGGGCGCTTCCCGGGTCCGGATGCACTCTCTTCCTCCTCAGCTCCGCGCCAGCGGGCTGCGGGGACCCCGGCCTCCCCTCGGCCTTGCCGAAGGGCGCCTTCCCGTAGGTCCTGAGTCTTCTGCCGTTCCACCGGCGCAGCCCGTAATTCAGCTCCTCTTCAAAGCTGTTCTCAGCCAGCGCTTTCTCAGCCAAGGCCGCCGCCGCCGCGCCCGCCTCACCCTCTGGCATATGGCTTCTGGAATCTTCCTCGGAAGACCCGACTACGGAATTCTTAGTTTTAGAAGGTGCAACATTAGCCTTGTGGCCACTGGCACGCGTGCTCCTGGGCAGGGAACTGCAGGCCCCCTCAGAGTCTGAGTCTGCATTCATGACCGGAGGAGGGCTACGGGCGCCGCCTTCTGCGCCGGGCGGCCCCCCCCTGCCCACACGCTTCTCGTTTGGCACGTCACAGCAGCCCTCTCCCTCGGAGTCACTCGCTCCCTTCTCGGCTGTGGCAGAGGCTAACTGGAGCGGCCTCCTCCTTCCGGTCTTGCTCCTCGTACAGACACTGTCTGCGCTCACCTGCACAGTGCTCCGAAGCCTGATCTTACTGGCAGCATTAGCCGCACACCTCCGGGGACTCCTTAGGAGGCCACTCCTGGCTCTGGGTGACCTTTTCACCTCCTTGGAGTTACCGTCGGAGTCACTGGAACAGACCCTCTTCCTGGAAACTTTGCGCCGCTGGCTGAGCTCTTGCAGAGGAGAATCTGAAAATGGAAAGGGTTCCTTAGTCTCTTCCCAGAGCCAGACCAAGTCGGCCCCGCCCACAGCCCCATCCCAACCACCCACGCAGAGAGCTGTTACTGGCGTGGGAGCGGCAGGCTCGGCCACTCGGGCAGGGATGCCTCTGCTGAGAGCCCGAGCCAGACTGCAAACTACCCAGGGCAGCCCTGTGTGGGTGTGGGGGGGGGGGGGGCGGCGGCAGAATAAACCTCTGGGCATGATGTGCAAAGCCCGTGGTCTCTCTGTGGACTCATGCCCACCCCGAAGCAGCGCCTATCTCAGCTTCAGCCGGCCCCCTCAGGGGTGTTCAACAATCCCCACTGGCCACAGGGCAGCAGTAAGCCTGTCAGTGAGTCACGTCACCCCCGTCTCCCAAGAACATGGCAGCAAGAGACTCGGTACCGCCTGGGCACGAAACTACTGCAACACGTCAGCTGCCCCACGGGACTCGCCGTCTTCTCAGTGGCCCAGGCTCACAACGCCCCCCCACCCACACGGAAGTTATCGACCCACCCAGGCACCACGTCAGAGTCCGGAGCACAGGGCAGCCCGCTGGGGGAGCCTCTCGGGCCGACGCATCTCAATTACCTTTCATAGAGGTGCTGGCCCTGCCTCTGGCTTTGCTGCCGTCGGACTCCGAGTCAGCCTCAGAAGGCTGGGCGCAGCGCGGGGCTCCCGCAGCGGGCTCGGTCGCCGGGGGTCCCGAGGCTGGGCTCCGGTCCTGGCCCAGCCGCCCGCCATCTCCCGCATCTTGTTTTTCAGATTCTGAGTCCTCGGAGTCGCTGAAAATCTTGGCTTTCTTAAGAAAAGCCGCGTTCTTCCGGCTCGCACTGTGCTTCCGCTCCGCAGCCTTCCCGGGGTCGGACTCGGCTTCCTCCTCCTCTGATACACTCTCCGACTTCAGCGTCTGCCCGGACGTCGACGGGCCCGCAGTTCTGTCAGGCCCACCATCCGAATCGTGACTCCTGTCGTCGTCCTCCTCGGAAGACTCTATCTTCAGGAACTTTGCCTTCGAGGCGGCGGGCGGGTGGGGTCGAGACCCGTTGGCGTGCCAGGGTTTCCGGGCCGCCCGCACGTCGCCGTCCGACTCGGAGTCCGCGCTGTCCAGGCCATTGGCGGTGTGCGGCGCGGGCGACGGGGGCTTCTCACCTGGGCGGTCCTCCTCGTCCCCTTCTGACTTGAGGCTCTGCTCATCCTCAGAGTTGTGCAGGAGCTTCTTGCGGGCAACGGCAGAGGCGTTGCGGGGCGGCACCCTGCGGCCGGAGCACGGGCTCTCGGAGCTGGAGTTCTCCTCCACGTCGCTCATGAGCTTGATCTTGTTGGCGGCCACGGCCGCGCACCTGCGCAGCACCTTGCGGCTGCCCCCAGCCCTGCCTTTCAGACGCTCGCCGAGCTCCAGGGGGTTGGTGTCGGAGTCGCTCAAGTAGACTCGCTTCCGAGTGGCTTTTCGGCCACAGCCGTTTTCTAAACAAACTTGACCTGCAAAGAGAGGGACACTAAAATTAGGGGGTGAGGCGGGCAGAAAGGCAGCAGGGGGTAACCTGGCCGGGCACCTGGCCGACGGGTTCCATTCCCCAAAACACATACGATTGCCCAAGCACCACGGGGAAACAAGGCCTGCCTGAATGCTGCGGGATGGTCAAAAATCAGACATATGCACGCACATGCGCACGCACATGCATGCATACATACTTTGGATAGTTTGAGGGGCTAGAGAGGTAGGACCCCTGGATACCCCACAGGGTCCCATGAGCCCAGCTGGAGGGAGCCCTGAGTGCAGAGCCAGGAGTAAGCCTGAGCATCACAGGAAGTTGGGAGTGGGGAGGGAAGGAGAGGGTAGGGGGAATGAGAGGGAGGGAAAGAGGGGGAGAGAGAGAAAGGGAGGAGGGAGAGGGAGAAACCCACTGACCAATCAGAGTGACAACAGGGTGGCCTGGGTAAGCACTGGCCCCGAGAGGCCAGCAGCACTGAACCACCCACCACCCTAGGCCCTGCCCGGAAGGCCCGTCCCCTGGAGACCACAGTCCCCCGACCCTACCCCCTAACTGAATAGCTCTAATGACCATATTCTCTTGACTGTGCTTTCTTTGGCTCAGAGTTGCTCCAACTCAACCCCAGCACTCCATGTTTTTCACCCTCAGAATCACTCTAACCCGCCAGGCCTAACACTAGTCTCCCTCGGGCCCTGCAGAGCGGCCAGCGAGGGCCCCACCAAGCCCAGAAGCCGCCCGGCACTCCTCACGGTGCTGCTCCAGCGGACAGCTGGCCACGTACCCCCGGGTCTCCTCCCCGAGTTCCTCTGGGCGGCTCGGGTTCTGGTCATCCGGAGGCGGCCGCTCCTCGAGGACTCGCTGGCCCGAGCACCCCCGGGGCTCTCCTCCGAACTCTCGGACGCTGCAGGAGACAGAGAGGTTCTCAGCAGGGACAATCTACGCACTTCCAACTGCTAAGGTTCTGGAATTAAAGGGACGTATCCGGCATTCTGTTGGGTTTTGGCTTTACTGGCGGGAGAGCCTGGGAACGCTCAGGGATCACTCCTGGCGGTGCCCAGGGATGAAAACCCAGCTGGCTGCCTGCCAGGCAGGTGCCGCCCTATCTTCTCTCTCCAGCCCCACGCCTGGCATCCTACCCGAGGCCTCCTTGCTTACTCTGACAACAACGTACAAATCCTGGTTTAAAGTCAGTAGACGGGATTCATTTCTAAGCTTCCATTCTGGTGCGGAGTGTGTGTCTGGGGCGATGTGTTTGACAGGAAGCTATCACTGACATACCGTAAATCACGGCACATCAGTTAACCTGGGGGTGGCTTAACCAGCCCCACTGTCCACTTCAAGTCCTGTATTTCAGTCCCCAGACTTTTGTTCCCCCCACCCACCCCGGGAGGCTGAGGGGGCGTGGGGAGGGCCCACACCTGCAGTGCTCAGGGCTGATTCCTGGCTCTGCACCCGAGAGTCATTTCTGGCAGTGCTCTGGGACCGTGCTGGGTGCCCGCCAGCCCGTGGCCGGGCACCTCAAGCAGCCCTCCCTGGTAAGCGAGGCGGGGAAGGCGGGCATTCCATGCACCGCTAGGGGAGAAAGCAGATGAAGGGGGTTCACGAAGGGGCGTTCCAGTGTCGGCATGAGAGCAGCCAGCCTAAACTCCCCGTTTCCTGACCCCCACTCTGTGCCTGAGCCCAGCCCGGTCAGAACGAGGAGGGAAGGGGTTCCAGAACACAACCCGTTCTCCCCAGGAAGGAGGGGGGTGCCAGGGCACGGCTGCCCAGGTGCCCCTGCCACGC
The DNA here is from genome assembly GCF_027595985.1 of Sorex araneus. NCBI lineage: Eukaryota > Metazoa > Chordata > Mammalia > Eulipotyphla > Soricidae > Sorex > Sorex araneus. Next base: position 201,927,244 of record NC_073303.1, read on the forward strand.
GCACGTGTCTCCTCCTCGGCTACAGCCAGCCAGCCGCCCGGCGTCTCTGACTCTCCTCCCCTGCCCTGCAATCAGAGCGAACCCAAGACGGTGCTGAAACTGTTTCACTGTGCTTCTCAACAAGGCCGCGGCCAGTCCAGAGCTGGCCAGGACAGCCCCCCAGTGGGTTGTCCCCGACCTGTGGGACCCTGTTCCGACAGTGATCCTCGGGCTCTCATCAAAGTCCAAAGAGCCACTTGGCTATATATCAGGACATCACAGGGTCACAATCAGCGACAGCTCAAGTCACACTAACGACAGTGACACAAGCACTTCAGAACTGACCAAACTGTCGGCTTTGAAAGTGATGTTTACCACGTCCTTTTTCCCAAGAAGTCTTTTTTAAACTAACTACTGCAAAGTTCACTGTATTACACAGTAGTTTGGATTTGGAGGATTCAAACATGCATCAGAAGTGGCTGCATCGCCGGCAGAGAACAGTGGTGACAGCAAATATTCTGGTCCTCCTGGTCTGTCCTTTTTCTCTCCCCCGCCCCCCGCACCAAGTGCCAAGTGCCTTCATAGTCAGAGTGAGTGTGTGTGTGTCTGTCTGTCTGTCTCCCTAGCACCCCACTCTCACCTGACAACAGAGACCCATTTGTCAGCGGGACGGGTCGACTTCTTTTCACTCTCTCGGAGGAGCCACCAGAGTCTGACGAGTCAGAAGCGACGCCCGAAGAGGCATCTGTCCCGTGGTGGGCAGAGTAAGCTGCCCGGCTTGAGGTGGACGCCGTGGGAGAACCTACCAGCTCAGGAATTCCTTTTGTCTGAGATTTCGGCCGCTTCTGCTTGTTATTTCTGATCAACAAAGGAAGTACGATTTAATAAGACATAAAGAATACCACAGTTCAAAGAAAATGCCTAAAAGGTATTTCTTAAAAATAAAAATTTAAAACAAGGTATTAAAATATTCCTCTTTGACATCATTCTTCATGGGTTAGTTCTTGTTCTCTGATACCAGATCTGAAATCACTCTATTCTACATTAAAGAACAGATATCCCAGGTAACAAAAGCTACAAAGAATCATACTAAATGCCTTAAGGTCGTTAGACTCCCATTCACAGTATCACCGGAACCTCAATGATGCAATTCCTCCCATTTGTATGTTCCTAAAGATAGTATAAAATTAAAGGAGAAACCACCAAAGCTTCAGTTGAAAGAACAGAAAAGCAAAGAAGGGACGAGAAGAGGCTAAATGTTTTGTGAGGCAGAGAGTAGAGCGGGGAGGGCGTCTACCTTGCACGCAGCCGACCCAGGTCTGCGCCATGGTACCCACATGGCCCCTCAGGCATGCCAGGAGGAACCCCTGAGCACCACCAGATGTGGCCCAAAAGCCAAACAAACAAAACAGATTTGAGCTACATAAATATGCTGGTTTCGTTACTATAAAATGAAAGACCGATGTATCTGATTACAAGGATTGTGTGAAAATAATGATCTCGCACTGACCTAAACTCCCCTCCACCCCCCAAGCCTTTTTGGTTTGGTTTTTGGGCTGGTCACGCCCAGCAGGGCTCAGGGCTTCCTCCTCCTCCTAGATCTGTACTCGGGTGACGGCCCCTGGAGGGCTCAGGGGGTCCAGTGAGAGGGTGACCACCTTGCACTCGAGTGCGGGGGCAGCACGGAGGCCCTGCAGCACGGCTCTCAAGAGCAGGGCAGGGGGATGCTCAAACGGAGAGGATGTCTCTGCACAGCGGATCCCGAGTCGATCCCCGGCAGTGCAGTCCCCCAGCACACCAGCAGGGACAGCCGGGCACCCAGCGAGCAACAGCTCCCCTCCCAATTTAGGGGGGAGAGACAGCGACACAAGACACAAAGCATGAAGATGTAACTGCAGGAGAAAGCACTGTGATGCTTAGAAATTTAGGTCCACACATGTAGGATAACATAGCCTCAGGTTTACTGGGTTACTCCCTTAGTCACAGTGCTCCCATCCCTCTGTGTTTATTTGTAACTTCTTTCTTTGTGTTCTGCTGACTTGTAAATATTGTTTTTCTCTTCTCTCTTCTGAGTCCTTTGCATAGTTTATTCAGAGCCATGTCCTTTTGTATGGACACAGGAAGATTTAGCAAATGCTATGCTTTTGTAACCTGGGAGTCATTTGATTCTACATGATAGTTTCTTCCTGGGCATCTGTTCTCTCAACCTAAGCCTCAGCTGCCCTTACTTCCTAGCACCCCCAAAAGCAGGGTCCAGACGAGGGACGGGACGGACCCAAGGGCAAGCGGTGAGTTATGTGCTACCCTGGCATGGAGATGGGCCTGGCCAAAGCGCCTAATGCTTAACTATAAGAGCTTGGTCATGGACAAATGCTGTCATGATCCAAAAAGTAATAACTAGATTTGGACCCTGCTAGGGTTAGGAATGATTAATCTGGCCTGAGTGCCGTAGTCTGAGTCTGTGCAAGATGTTGCCAGGAGAGCTGCCTTGCAAGCCTCAATGTATCTCTTGCTAGGTCCATACAAAAACAACTAGTATTAAGATGTTAATGAGTGTTTAAGCCTATGGAAAGGACAAAAACCCCTTAAGAGGTATTTTGCCTGCTAACAGTCAAGAAGGGCTTTGGTATTGCCTTTGAACCAGACAGCCCTCAGGAAGGGCTTTCTTATGTTGATTTTGCTACCTGACTGTGTAGCCTAGAGGGCAAGGTGGGAGAGAGGAGTAGGGGGAGAGATAAGTGAAGGAGGATCAAGCAGTAGATTCAGAGAGGACAGAGCTAGGAGTGCAAGAGATGAGAAAGATGCAAGATTGAATAAACGGTAACTAATCAGCAATCAGCTTGCTCCTCCCTCTTCCTTCCCCTGTCCTCGGCCAACAGCAATCCGATCCAGTCCATACACAGCGGTTCCATAGCACCGAACACAGGCAGTGAGACAGCCGCCCAGAGTAATTCCTAAGTGCAAAGCCAGGAGTAACCCCTGCACATCACCGGGTGTGACCCAAAAAGCAAAAAATAAATATAACAACCTGAATTTTTTTTTGAATCTGCATAAAGAGACAGCAATAACCAATTCACCTGATACTTTGGTTAGCTTTATAGACACGGTTACAATTTTGTCTTCTCTTGAACCTCTGGCTTCTTCGAAGTTTTTCATTGAATTTTTGACCAATTTTAAAATCATAATAGATTTTCTTCATTTTTTCTTCAAATAACGCAGACAATCTCAAGGTCATACTATAAATCTGCAAGAATATGAACACCAAAACTTAGAACTACAAAATTTATCTTTTAAAATATTTTAATCGCAAAAAGCGCACCATAGAATTCTCACTGTCGCATATTATCATAGACCATATTTGCAGTAATACCAACACAATTTTGAATCTTCTCATAATGGTCACAGCTCCACTTTTTTGCCCAAAACACTTTGGCACAAAATCTGCAGTGATTATGCCATGAAGTATGGTAATCAATAAGGTTACTTGCAGACTGTTACACCACTAAATCCTTAGGTGAAATCCCATTGGTTGGGGGCACCTTCCACAGCTCAGGGCTTACTTCTGGCTCTCTGCTCGAGGATTACTCTGACAGCACAGGGCACACGTGGAGTTGCAGGAATAAAACCAGGTTGGCCATATGAAAGGCCAGAAGCTCACCCACTGTACTATTGCTCTGGCCCTCAAGTGACCTTCAGACTCCCCCAAAACTTAACTACTAATAACCTGCTGTGTCAAGGCCCCTCTCCACACGTTCGGACAAGCCTCAACATGAAGGAACTGGCAGAGGAACCCTGGTGTGTGGGACCGGGGCTGAGATCTCCAAGCCTGCTTGGATCGGGACTGGGCCTCCTCTGCCCAGATCCCCCATTTTCCAGTAGCTAAGCAGTCACACCCATAAACTGCCCCGGTGCCGAGTAAGTGCCGAGTAATCCCATCAATGGCCAACATCAAGAGACTATAAAACTAAGCTCCCGGAAGCATCTTATAGCCTTTTTCTCCCTCTAGAACCTGGCAAGCTACCAAGAGTTTTTCTGCCAGACAGGAGAGCCTGGTAAGCTCCCCGTGGCGTATTCATATGCCCAAACCAGTAACAATGATGATCTCATTCCCCTGACCCTGAAAGAGCCTTCAATGCAGCACTGTTGGGAAGGACGAGTAAAAAGAGGCTTCTAAAATCTCAGGGCTAGGACGAATGGAGACATTACTGAGACCGCTCAAGCAAATCGATGATCAATGGGATGATGATGATAAACCTGCTGTGAATGGAGAACCTACTGGAAAGTCAATTAATGCATATTTTATAGGTTATACTCTATACTACAGTCTTAACAGTATAATAAGCTAACTAAAAGAAAAAAACTGAGAAGTCCCTAAGAAAAAGCCTGTTTCAGCTCTTATAATTTTATTTCTGAACTGGGCAGTGACAGAAATCTCCTCCTATACTTGAATGTACCCACTCTCATATTCCAACCTGACCAGAAAGAAGTCGGCTGTCATCTACACTCTTTAATACATACAACCCTTTTATCATTACCTTTGATCTTTTGTTTGGTGTATATGCTTTTGCGTTGGTAAATATCAACCGAATATCTTTGCAAAACTCCAAGGGGCTGTCATAATTTCCTGCTTCTAAAGTTTCCCGTACTGTTCCAAAATCCATTGGAGTATCTATGATATCGCGATAGTCCTAGATTTGAAAAAAAGAATTAAAGATTCAACTCCTGCTTTTCAAACTGCAAATACCTCAAAATTCTAAAATATGGTAATGAGAAGCATCACTAGAATTTTTTTTCCTTTGCTTTTCGGGTCACACCCAGCAATGTACATCGGTTACTCCTGGCTCATGCACCAGGAATTACCCCGGAGGTGCTTGGGGGACCATATGGGATGTTGGAAATCTAACCTGGGTCCACCGCATGCAAGGCAAAACGCCCTACCCGCTGTGCTATCGCTCCAGCACACCCCTCCTTTTTAAAATTTATTTTATTTTGCTTTCTTGGGGGGGTGGTCACACCCGGCGATGCACAGGGGTTACTCCTGGCTCTGCACTCACGAATTATTCCTGGCGGTGCTTGGGGAACCCTATGGGATACTGGGAATCAAATCCAGGTCTCCCGCATGCAAGGCAAACTCCATGCCCACTGTGCTATCGCCCCAGCCCCTAGAATATTTTTTTTTCTTTTTGGGTCACACCTGGCAATGCTCAGGGGTTACTCCTGGCTCATGCACTCAGGAAATACTCCCGGTGGTGCTCAGGCGACCGTATGGGATACTGGATATCAAACCTGGGTCTGCCACATGCGAGGCAAACACCCTACCTGCTGTGCTATCACTCCAGCCCCACCCCTAGAATATTTTTAAAGACGCCCACATACTCAGATGAGGAAGAAAGAACTAGACCAAATGTCACGTAGGGCAGAAGCATATGGAACTTAACTTTATTACCCTCTGCATGCTGGTCTGTACAAGCATTCTACAGTAAACTTATACTTTATAATCTTAAATAGAAATCTCATTTTCAAGTCCCATTAGAGGAGCAGATTAACACTTTTATCCCACTTACTCATTTTCATATATTGGTTAAATGTATTAGTTCAATGAGTTGTTACCAGTGTCTATAAATTCAAGGAAATTGCAAAATATTTTTTTCAAGTGCTAATTTAGTAAGAGGAAGTTAACATTAAGCCCTCAACATCTTTCTCAAGCTTCAACAACCTTAGCCCAATCTCTTCTCCACAAATGAAAAAGACTCAAAACAGTGGTGACTTACTGGATATTCAACCAAATCAACGGGTTGTCTAAATGGTTCAGAATCTTCGCACTGAAATATTAAGTTCACAAGTTCCTTACACTGTCTCTTCCAGTTATTTTCAATATAGTTGGATGCTTTGATGTTCCTTCTATTCCAATCACGGACCTAAAAATACATTAATACAAAAGGTTTTCCAACCTCAGGAAATGTCATACTGTCACAGCCACAAAAACAAAAACTGAGTTGTCTTCTCTATCATACAAGAAATGGCTACTTGAGACTTTTTAGCTACTTAGGGGAAAATGCACTTTATCTAGTAAAAAAAAAAAAAAAAAGGTCACATTTATCACTCCATCATTGTTTTTTCTTCTACATCTTTCCCAATTTAGAAAATGCTTTCACAGGATATGAAATATAACACTGGAAAATGTGACGGAAGAATAACGGTCTACACCCCAATTCCAAGTACCTGTGGCCGGCCTCCACAAAGCACAGGCCCACAGCCAAGATGGCCCAGTGCAACAGAAGCCCTTCCAAGGAGAACCAGAACCTGAGCCGAGGCTCACAATGATGGTAGAGGGGAGGCCATGCGGCCCGAGGGCCAGAAAGCCACCTGCCAGGCGTCCAGCAGGGGTCCGAGAGCCACAGGGGGGCAGAGCTCTGGTGACTGTGATTTGCTATGGGAGACACAGGTGACAAACAGTACATGGACGCTACAAGCCACCCGTGTGTTCATGCATGAAGAGAATTCGCTGAGGTCACTCCCCAAAGCTAAGGCAAGCATACTAGAAAAACGTGAAAGAAGTTTAAAGAGTAACTGGATGAAATTTTAAGTGTTCACACTTCTAAGCATTTCAGATGAGGAACCTTTAACATTACATTAGGACTTCAAAAGGAGTCGCCAACATCCCAGTCTCCCGTCCACGTGCCCACTGGGTTTAGTGATCAAATTCCGGCCAAGGCTCCCTGCCACCCTTTGCAGGTTCCACCGTTTGTTCCACGCACACAGCCTCTCTGCCATGGTTCCCATCCTTTCTTCTAAAACTCGAGCAATGAATTCTGAGCTCAGCTCAGTTTAATGCCTTAACATTATCCTCTCAAAAGCTATGTACCTATTTCAGCTCTACAGTCAATGACCCAAACTGAAAATTTAAATAAAAATCTTTAATTTTCATAAAAACATCATCGTCGCCCAAAATTAACAGGCAGACAGCACCACTGGTCATGCTAACCTCACGTCATGTCTCTACAGAGGAAGGCCGGGGCCCTGACAAATCCACTGTGAGCCTTACTTCCCTGTTTTGACATAGCTAGTAATACCCTACTTTTTTAATTCTTCTCTTTTCACTCCTGAACTCATTCTCAGAACAGTTCAAGTTCTAACTTTTCACTAAACCTTATCTCTCCCATTTCTGGTTTAAAATGTTATGTCTATAATCTTAGGCTGATTTCTGAATGAAGACTAAACACCAACGGTAAAGCAGGCAGAGTAACTTACTCTCCTTCTTCCAGAAGATGTCTTCGGGAGATCACTATCATCCTAGAAATGAAAACCGGAGCACCGTAAGTGTCAAAATCCTATCAGGAACACAGAAGAGCAACAAAAACCCTACCGAAGAAATTAGATGGTAGGAGTACAGTAAACGACCAGCAAACGTCAGCAGAGGCTCAGGATTTCTCTGGCTGGTCACCCGAGTGCAGCCTGTGTCCACACTGGCTCCCGGCCCCGTGTCGGCTGCATGTGAGGTGAGCGCTGTGCCCGCTGTGCTGCCTCAAGGCCTCCCTCTGCCCTTCTGCCCTTCCCTCACTCCTGAGCACGCAGTAACCCGCACAAAGCAAGGCTTCTCCCGGACAGCTGTGCCTGTGCTGTGCCTCCACTGAGACCAAACGCCGGCAGGTCTACAAGCAGGACGGCACGGAACGACGGCCGGACGAAAACACTCCATTAAACAAAACACACATCAATTTCAACATTCCGTACTTTAGTTATGCTGTTGCCTAAATCACATGCCAACACCCCACTTCTGCTACTATGTGTGTTCTGCACACTAGCAAGAAACCCAGTGAAGTATGAGCGGGTGCAGCAACTGACGTAACTGTTTCTAAAGACTCTCCTTCCCACATGCCACAGGACAGTCCCACCCTGTCTGAACCGGAATCCCACAAGACCTCTAGCCTTTACGGGTACTTCAATGCCATCTAGAGTGAAGCACTTCACAATATTATATACAGGGTTAAAATTCACTTTGAATTATGATGGAATCCAACACTCGGTGAAATCTAACAAAAATATTTCCAATGCAGTTTTTATAACTTTCTAAGATCTGAAAAAAAGACTGTATCTCACACCTCCGTCACTGCTTTTCTCTGGTCTGTTTCTGTGTTAGAGCCAAGCATCACCCCTGAGCATCACAAGATGTGGCCCAACATGCCCATCAAAAAAATAAAAGGGTTTTTTTAATTAATTAAAAATTTGATGTAGATTGCCGCCTCTCCCAAGTCTACGCTTTCGGCACTTTTCTTTGGTTTCCGGGCTACACTGGGCAGCACTCAAAGAGACCGTTCGGTGCTGTGACCAAACACGGGGTACATGTGCAGTGCCACCCGCCTTGGCCGGAGCCCCCTCCCTTTTCTAGACAGCACATCCAGCAGTGCTGGGCTGCCCCGGGGCTCCAGCCCTCCGGCACTACCTTCCCAGTCCTCAACTTAATTTGTCTTTTGAAGTTAACAAAACTCAGAAAATTTTAATATTTCTTACCAAGTCCTCAGCATTTTGCTCATCATTTTCAGAGGTGTTAGAAAGTTCTGAGATGTTTGTACAATCTTGATTCCTGCAAAATAACAATTAGTTGTGCAGGAGAGTCAAACAAATCATCTACACATACTGAACACTTCAAGAGGAGTATAGGTTTTTTTTTGTTTTTTTGTTTGTTTTTTTTTTTTGCTTTTTGGGTCACACCTGGTAATGCACAGGGGTTACTCCTGGCTCTGCACTCAGGAATTACTCCTGGCAGTACTCAGGGGACCATATGGGATGCTGGGAATCGAACCCGGGTCGGCCGCGTGCAAGGCAAACGCCCTACCCGCTGTGCTATTGCTCCAGCCCCAAGAGGAGTATAGGTTTTTTATCCATCCCTCTGCAGAGGGGAAAAAAAAAATAAAGGCCCCATCTTAGAATTTAATGAATTTTCTTTCCAGTTAAGTACATAATGAAAATAAGCAGAAAACCTACTAAGACATTATGGGTATGGCTTTATTTGGATGAATATTCAGGTGGGTTTTTTCCTACTAACTCTCATTGTTATGTGTCAAGAATTGTTGCTATGAGATAGAACAAACAGAACAAAGATGATTTTTAAAAAAGAAACTAAAGAAAATTCTATCTTCACTGAACAAAAGGTAAAAAAAAGACCATTAAAGTAGAAAAATCTGAAGGAGATGAAAATGAATGAGTGATCCTCAGACAAAAGGGGTCCACGCCAGCAGCCAAGCAATCCAGAGACAGGCCATTCAAGGAGATGAAACGAGAAACTAACCGGTATCAGTTGCTTTTTTATTTGCAACAAATGCTTTTTAAAAAAGTTTTAAAATTATCTTCGTTAATATATGATTCTTACAGATAACTTTCACAGCTACAGAGAAGGGCATATGTATGATAAAGCAAAGCTCATTAATATATTTTTTTTTTGCTTTTTGGGTCACACCTGGCTCTGCACTCAGGAATTACTCCTGGCGGTGCTCAGGGGACCATATGGGATGCCATATGCTGGGAATCAAACCCGGGTCGGCCGCGTGCAAGGCAAATTCCTTACCCTGAGCTCTGCTATCGCTCCAGCCCCCAAAGCTCATTAATTTGTAAAGGAAACAATCTAAGTAATTTGTCCAAGGCCAAGGTCACACAGAGAATGTTCACTAGAAGAGATAAGGCTAGAGCCTGAATCTCAATTTACAAATCAACTTTCATCCTACTACTCGCCAAAACTGATTTTTCAATGCAAGAAAATATACAAACTATGCAAATACTCTTCCAAGGTAAAAATCCAAAACAAACCGAACAAAACTAAATCTAATTATGAGAAAACATCAGAAAAATCTAAAGTATACAGCCTAAAAGACTTCACACTTATCCTCTCCCTCCAAAAAAAGAAAGAAAAACTGCTGAGATGATGAAAGAAAGGCAATCATGCTTCATGTGGAAGAGACTAAGAGATGAGGCATCCGAGAGAAAACACAGCAGAGAGGGCACTTGTTTTGTACACGGCCAAACCAGGTTCAATTCCCAGCACCACATATTGTCCCCCAGTCTCCCCGCATGGACACACACACACACACACATACACACACACACATACACACACACACACACACACACACACTCTCTCCCCAATTCCCCCTGTAAAATTAATGGGGATCTGGACTGATTGACAGTGAAAAAAAAAAACACCACAGGCAACGCCAGGAAAACACGCTTAGTAATATTTTAACAAGGAAAATTTAACATTTCATAAGAACAACAGTTATAAATGTTAGCCCAAGGAGAAACCAAGTAAAAGATTATGTATAAATGGGGAAATTTTTGAAAATTTCAATGTACAATTTTAAACTTGTAAAAAGAAGAAAATATAAATGGGCCAAGTACTCATACCTTTACTGAAATAATTGTAACAATGTAAAGAAATTGGCATTACATGCTGGAAGACTGAACTAGAGGGTATAATTCAGGAAAATATAACTGGATGGACACAGGATCATAATGTCAAAGGCATTTTCCCATAATACCTACATAGGCGGTCACTTACTTGATAAATTTCAAAAGTTGGTCAGTTATCTTCTTAGCTGACCTCGCAATAACACTCCCAGGTTCATTGAATGTCCTGGCATTATGTTCGATATATCTGACTTCCCAGACTAATGCAGATAATCTCCTTCAAAAATGAAAGCAGAAAATTTAGTCAAGCTGAACAAATCTTGTCTATTAAGTCAACATGATCTATTAAAGTCACAGAGCAAAAAATTGCCATGAGTCAACTTCCAATGCTGTCAGAAACAAATCTGGAGCCCGCAGAGATCTCTCAAGGAGGGTCCGTGGCGTTTGTCTTGAAAGCAAACAGTCCCAAGTACAATCCCAACACTGCAGCCTCATAAGCACTCTTAGACACGGCCTCGTGGGTGCCCAGCACCGTATGGTCCAAACGCCACCGTGCCAGGCCGAAACACAGTGCAGCCCAACTTGATTGGTCAACATTGCAGGAGTTGGCTGTGGGTCACTGGAGCACTGCTTTGGAGTCTCTCCGTCGGCCCCTTCTCCAGTCCCACTCAAAATCAGCAATTCTAGGAAGCACTGAACTGCAGAGAATTCAAGGGCCGAGCATCCCTATAGCTCAGCTCACCACAGAAAAAGCGCCACAGAGCAACCCTCCCCAGACCCACCGTCTCACGGGGCCCGACGTCCAGGCTCGATGAACCCGGAGAGGGGAAAACTAGCATCGTGCTTTTTAGGACCATGAAACTGGCAAAGTATTTTTTTTGGACAAATTCACACGGGGGAGGGCGTTTGCCTTGCACACAGCCGACCCGGGTTTGATTCCCAGCATCCCATATGGTCCCCCAAAAACAGCCAGGAGTAATTCCTGAATGCAGAGCCTGGAGTAACCCCTGTGCATTGCCGGGTGTGACCCAAAAAGCAAAAAATTAAAAAGTTAAAAAATTAAAATAAAAAGGAAAGGGGTAATTAGGGCTGAGAAATACAGGGATTAATGCTTCGGCCTTGCAGGTGATGACCTGGTTCAATTCCCAGCACGCATGTGGCTAGCCTTGCCAGGAGCAGTTCGTGATCACAGGACCTGGAGGTATATACTGAGGGCTGGCGGGTGGAACCCAAACACCCCACTCCATAAACGAAGTGGCTAGGGAAAAGTATGTTTCAAAGACAAATTATTTATCAAAATTAGTTCTAAAATGCAACAGCTAAACAAAATTAAACAAATATAATGCCTGATGGCAAATATATAGTGACTCTCTACTATTACAAGACCTGCTTCCCATATTTATTTTTTCTTTTTAGGTTACACCTGGCAATGCTCAGGGGTTACTCCTGCCTCATGCACTTGGCTATTACTCCTGGAGGTGTTTGGGGGACCATATGGGATGATGGGAATCGAACCCAGGTCGGCTGTGTGCAAGGCAAACTGCCTCCCCCACTGTGCTATCGCTCCAGCCCCGCTTCCCATATTTTTTGAGTTAATGTTGAATAATTGAGGAGTGAAACATGATCTTATCTGGTTCTTCTGTGATCTGCTCACCCACCCACAGGTCCAGCAGACAGGACCAACAGCTATAAAGAAAGGTTAAGCAAGGCTGGAGCCATAGGCCCGTGTGGCTATGCTGAAGGGGTTCTATCCCTGGCATCCCACATGGCCCCACCAGCCTGCCAGGAGTAACCCGTGAGCATCGCTGGGTGTGTCCCCCCACCCCCCAAAAAATAAAGAAGATAAACAGAAAATGTTCTTAGCCAACTCCCAGTCCAGTGCTCTCACCATTGGTCACCATAGCTGGGCCTCCCCTAGGTCTGGCCAGACAGCTCTCTACTAACCTGTAAAAGCGGTTCACAAGTCTCATTCGAATGGTGTAGAGGTCAGTCGGGTAGGCGACTACAGTACAGTACTTCGGGTATGTACAGAGATCGACTGGGCCTGCAAATGCTGCTGCTATATCTGGAAGGAGAGAGGGAAGAACTCGTCTAAAGAGTCTTTCCTTTACAGATTATCTCTCCACAAACCATCCCAAGAATAAGGATTATCTTTAACAATGCAGATGGCAACACAAGAGTGTAGTGGAAAGGAGGAAGAAAGAAGGAAATAAAGGAAGAGGGAGGGAGGGAGGGAGGGAAGGGAAGACTGAAGATTATACCCACAATTATGATACTATCTTACAACACTTTGGAGGCCAGAGAAATATACAGTGTTAATTCAAACACTTGCAAGCGACAGACCCTGATTCGATCCCCAGCACCATATACGACCCGCCCCAAATCCCACCAGGAGTGACTTCTGAGCACAAAGAACAGTCCCCAAGCACCACCTAAGAGGCAAAAAAACATCAAAGGCTGCAACAACAACAAAAGAAAATCAAGTGCCAGAGGAAACTGAAGCATGCTGCGGGCGGGCCTGGACAGCAACTCAGGGCCCAGGGCGGCTCCTCAATGCTGTGGCTGCCAGAGATGCCACCTGGGAGCCCAGCAGCCCTGCTGCCCACGAGCCCGCACCGAGACCGAGCACACAGCTGCACACAGTCGCTACGGAAAAGCAGACAACGCAGAGACGCGCAAGCACTGTGGCCAGGAGTGCAGGCCCGTGGGCAATGCCTGGGCACGAGGCGGGCACTGCCCTTGAGTCCAACCCCAGCCAGTGCCAGCACACACACACAACCCAGCCCTAAGAGCAGCAATGGAGGGGAAGAAGAGACAAGCCACCGTGAGCAGGAAGCTCTTCTCGGAACAGAACTTACCCATGTTCAAGAGCTGGTCGATGCCCCCAATGATGCGCTCACACTCTTCGTCCCGAGACCTCAGGCCCCACTCGCCATCCTGCGGCTTGTAGAGCAGCCTCTCTAGCTCGTCCGAAGTGACAGAGATGCTAGCTCCTATTTCCTCAGGAGGCTCAACTAAGCATGTTATTTTGTAAAAAAAAAAAAAAAAAAAAAAAAAAAAAGGGAAAGAAGAATCAAAACACACTTACTATACTCAACTGTTACAGTTCATAAACAACAGAAAGTTAACACTTTTTTTTTTTTTTGCTTTTTGGATCACACCCAGCGATGCTCAGGGGATACTCCTGGCTCTGCACTTAGGAATTACTCCTGGCGGTGCTCGGGGGACCATATGGGATGCTGGGAATCGAACCCAGGTCAGTTGCATGCAAGGCAAATGCCCTCCCCGCTATGCTATTGCTCCAGCCCCCCAGAAAGTAGCACTTTATAGAGAAGAGCCCGGCAGAGGCCGAGAAAGAGCCCAGAGAGCTGAGGGCAGCCTTGCAAGCAGGGACTGGGACCTTTGCCAGGACAATGTGACAGACCCCAAGCGCAGTGTTAAGGATAGCCCAAAACACACGGAGGGGAGGGAAAGGGGGGAGGTGGAAGGGGAGACCTGGAATTTAAACATCTTGCAATCAACTGAGTATCAAATACATCCTGAGAAGATACTCTAAGATGACAATTCTTTGACTGGAAAATGCAAATCCTCCACCCAACCACTAGGAAAGATCAGATAAAGCCACATGAGCTCAGAAGCTGTCGGTGATCCTGCTGGCCAGTGCGCATTACACAGCAGGTCCTGGAACACACTGCAAAGATCTGGAGGGGCTCGGATGAAAGGAGTCTCGAAGACACGGCCAGGAGAGCCATGTCTGAAGAGACATCACAAAACCTCACCAAGGCCGACAGGTCAGATAGGACGTGGTAATTTCCTGACTATAACTGCACTAAAGTCACGTAAGATGAAATATGAAAAAAATGGATATTCAGAAACTGTACTATTTTTCCAATATTCTGTAATCCTAAAATTATCTGAAATTGTTAAAAAGTGTGATCACAGTCGACAAAAGTAGAAATTTATACAAAACAAAAGGAAATATATTTAGAGAACATTTTCCAGAAATCTGTAACTACAGGAGAAATGCCAGTCAGCAGAAATGAAGATAAAATAAAGATGTCTCAAATTCAGGTACGAGGGGGCTGGAGTGGTAGCACAGTGGGTAGGGTGTTTGCCTTGCACGCAGCCAACCTGGGTTCGATTCCCAGCATCCCGTATGGGCCCCTGAGCACCACCAGGAGTAATTCCTGAGTGCATGAACCAAGACTAACCACTGTACATCACCAGGTGTGACCCAAAAAGCAAAAAAACAAAAAACAAAATCAGATATGAAACATGTTAGAATTATTTTAATATACATTTCCAAGACTATTATGCAACCCCAACTTTATCTGCCTGAAGATCTTTGAACAATCCTTCTAAAAGCCTATAGGCCTCATCCACATGTAGAATTTCTTCGGATTAAGCGCTTTCTCTGACTTACAGTCAAACAACTATGAACAACTTAGGAGCATAGCACTAGCTGAAATCAGGATTTGATAAATTCTAGGTCCAGAAGAGCGTACAGCTGGAGGGAGTCTGGGTGTATCCCCAAGGGCAGAGCCGGAAAGAAGCCCTGAACATAGGGTGCGGCCCAAAAGAAGGGGTAAGGGGTATGCAACTCAAGAGGTCAGAATTTCAACCTTCCATTAAGTGACAGTAGCCACAAGGATGGGGAATTTTAAGATAAGAAATAACGAAGTAGGGGCTGGAGTGATAGCACAGCGGGGAGGGCGTTTGCCTTGCACGCGGCCGACCCGGGTTCGAATCCCAGCATCCCATATGGTCCCTGAGCACCACCGGGGTGATTCCTGAGTGCATGAGCCAGGAGTGACCCCTGTGCATTGCTGGGTGTGACCCAAAAAATCGAGGAAAAAAAAAAATAACGAAGTAGATACACATAACCCTAAGGACTTATTTTAGTGAAGCTCAAAATTACCATCAGACAAACGTTCTCAAACAAAAGCATTCCGTATTAGTAGAATCAAATTATTAAACATAAATGCAAAATATTTTATTTTTGTTTTATAAAAACACTTTTACTACTTAACAATTACATACCATTATCAGGAATTGGTTCCATGTCCCATGGGCTAAGTTTTTCTGTTTCAGTATTGTCCCAACTGTCAAAATCAAAATAAAGGTCTCAATAAATTTTCAAATGATAATCAATAACTACTACATAGCCTCTACACAAGTAAACAAAGATTTAAAGTGTAAAAATTCACTTGGTTGTAGCACAGAATTCTAAGTATTAGAGACTTCTCTGGAATATACTCTAAGAAGGGAATATAAGAACGGCAGGAGGGCAGGAGAGCAGAGATAGGGTTGAGACCCACGCTTGGCATGCAACAACCTACCTGATTCACGCCCCGCCCCGCCCAGTCCCTGAGCATCTGAGTGCAAGGACAGTCAGGCAGTGCTTGGGACACCTCCCCCGCCCTCAGCCCCCTCCCAGATAACTAACGTACAGCGAGTTCCAGGGCAAGTCTAGGCACCCTGCATGGCCTCAGCCCGGGGGAGTGAGTGTCTGTAAAGAGACGGGATCTCCGAACACAGACTGCTCTACAGCCCCTAGACAAGCAGAAAGGAGGTCCTGGGGGAGGGTGGTCCTACACTCTCTGCTCCTGGGCTGTGATGGCAACAGACGGGCCAGGGAACAAGCCAAGCCCGCACCGAGGTGCCAACATGAAGAGCAACTCAGAGCACACTGGAGACCAAGCAGGCTCGACTTGACAGAGCAGGTCACAGGGACCCAATGTTTGTCGCAGAGTCACGCCCCTGTGCATACAGACCTCACCACGTAACACTGGAAGTGACTGTCGGGATACTGCGACTGGAAGGGCTCCTGCCGCAGCACTGTCCCAAACCACCACGCGTCATCGATGATGGAGCGGAAGCGGTCGTCTGTGGGAAGAGAAACAGCGTGTCAGACACGCAGAAAAAACAAAAGGAAGAGATCAACGTAATCACGAAGTCCGTTACCCTCCCCGGTACGTCCCACTCAGCAATGATCTGAAGGGACCTCAGCGAGTGGCAGGAGACTAACCCGGCTTGTGATCAGACTTCACTGCTTGGTAAAGCCAAACACCCGTTCCAAATTAAGTTCTATTACATGATGAAACAAGGAATATAAAACAATTAATCCAAGCAAGTGACAAATAAAACTAACTGTTAGAGTTCCAAAGCTTTTGGACACATCTGTAAGCACAGTCAAGATGCACATTTACATAGTATGCACACTTCCTAGAGCACAGAACACGGAAAGGAAGGCAAGGAGCTAACAGTCAGGTATCTGTACAACCCCAAGGAACTCTAAGAGGCACAGATCAACCTGGTTTTAGACTACACACACTTCTAGATGTTTCCTACACCCGTTTCTAGAGGAGGTCTGCTATCACTGTTATACAGGAATTACCAGAGACACACAAACAACTACAAGGTTCTGAGACTTTCCCTGCTGCCATCCCACCCTTTTAAAAAAAGCCGCTAGGGCAGAAGCGCGTACTCAGGGGCTGGAGGGCATGAGGGAGCCCCGGCGGCTTCAACCCCTGGACCACTGCGAGTGGCCCCTAGGCACCAACAGATGCAAGCCCAAAAGGAAACATCAAGTCTATGTGGGGGCCAGGAGACAGGGTCAGTGTCGTGCCTGCAGGAAAGGGCGACAGGAAACCTGAGGAATGAACACTGGCTTCGTGGGCTGGGCTGGTCTGTTATGCTTTAGGAACACACTCAGTCGTCAGTGCTCGTCAGTGCCAGGCACATGCATGCAAAGCACCCATTCAGATCTGCACGCCACGCCCCTGCCCGAGGCTAACATCATGTAGGACTGCGTACAAGGCAGGACGACTCCCAGCTGAGTGTCCCTGGACCCCCGAGGTCAGGGGTCCTGAGCTGGAGCACTGGCCGCCTCTGCAGATGAGTCCCCGGAACGCCAGCCCTCCCTTTCCAGGGCAGTGTGGTGCTGCCCCAGGCTCCTCGAACCCTTCCTCACGTCAGCCCAAAATTCACAGGCATTTCTTGGTTTATTTGGGGGCCACAAGCAGCCACCATCAGAAATGACTCGGGGCTCTGCATTCAGGAATCATTCCTGGTGGGCTCAGGGAACCACGTGGGCTGCCAGGAACGAACACGTCAGCCACACACAAGGGCATTTGCCCCGCTACCTGTACTATCTCTCCGGCCCTGAACTTTTTTTTTTTTTTTATAAATGGTTTTAAGTCACCCTCTTGAAGCTTGTGCTGAGATCAAAAGGTAAAACATGTCTTGATACACCATAATGTTGTCATTGAAAAAAAATTTTTTTTTTTTGCTCTATTTTGGTTCACACCCGGCGATGCACAGGGGTTACTCCTGGTTCTGCACTCAGGATTTACTCCTGGCGGTGCTCAGTGGACCATATAGGAATGAACAGCACGGAATCGAACGCAGGTCGGCCGCGTGCAAGGCAAACACCTTACCTGCTGTGCTATCGCTCCAGCCCGTCATTGAAAACTATGCATTCTCAATCTACTAGTCTTAGACCGTTGTCAAAAATTGTCTTAGATCACTAGACAATCTGTGAACTATGCCAGAGTGAGATAATACTGCACAGGGAAGGATTACAGAAGAGTAGAGGCATTAAACTTCTCAATTTGTCCTTGGTAAGAAAGAAATCCTTTCTAGGGGCTGGAGCAATAGCACATTGGGTAGGCTGTTTGCCTTGCACGCAGCCAACCCGGATCAATTCCCAGCATCCCATATGGTCCCTGGAGCACCGCCGGGAGTAATTCCTGAGTGCAGAGCCAGGAGTAACCCCTGCGCATCGCCGGGTATGACCAAAAAGGCAAAAAAAAAAAAAAAAATCCTTTCTAAATGTTATTCAATATTAAACAGGTAGTAAATACCAAGTCATAAGCAATATATTTAAATCATTTATATTTCTCCTTTCCAAATTTTATACACTTGCATATACCATCAAAGCAGCAATACCATCAAGAAAGTAAGGAAGTGAAATAAAGAAGTTTAATTCTCACAAAGACAGACTTACTAGGCTTCCAGTTTCTCTGTCTTGCTTCATCATAAAATTGTCGCAACACAAGAAAGTCAATGACATCTGGCATGTCGTGGTACCTTAAACAAAAAATAAAGAGGGTTAAATTTCCTAGGAAGCACAGTCTAGAGAAAGAGTCAAACAGAACACAATGGCAGGGACGGGCACCCGTACAGCGGCTTCTCCTGCATGCCCCCAAGCTGGGCTCAATCCGAGGCATCCCATAGGGTCCCCCAAGCCCGCCAGGAGTGAGTCCTGCGTGCAGAGCCAGGAGTGACCCCTGAGCATCATGGGTGTGGCCCAAGTAAACAAAACAAACAAACAAACAAAAAAACAAGTGCACTGGGAGGCAAACAGCGCCTCGTCTAGCTGGGAATGGAGCTCAGAGGTGGGCGCCCACGTCTGCGTGCAGCTGGGCCCAGGATCAGATCCCCGAGGTACCGCCAGGAAAGGGCTGGATGGACAGCACGGCGGGCGGGCGGGCGCTCGCCTTGCACGAAACCAAACAGAGCCCTGCCAGGGGGCATGCCCAGCAACACCACGCACGGCCACAAGGCCAAGCGCAGATCTTTAGAATGAAGAACATGGGGCTGGAGCGATAGCACAACGGGTAGGGCATTTGCTTTGCACTCGGCCGACCCGGGTTCGATTCCCAGCACCCCATATGGTCCCCTGAGCACCGCCAGGAGTAATTCCTGAGTGCATGAGCCAGGAGTAACCCCTGAGCATCGCCAGGTGTGACTAAAGAAAGCATAAATAAAAAGAAACATGAAATGCCCTGAGGAGCAGGTCAGTGGCAGAGGGCGTGCCTTGCACAGGTGAGGCCTGGGGCTCAATCACTAGCACCACAAATAAAGTGGGAAACGGAACAAACTATGACTACAGGGAACAAGTCAATTTAACTTGTGTATTTAACTCAATGTGTTGTAACTGTTTTAGCACATAATAATACGATGAACTAAATACAGATATTTTGGTTTTTCTTCAACACCAAGTCTTCAAAATCCTGTTTCCACTTGCATGACACTCGGCTGGCACCAGCCAGTTGCATACGGCCCTCTAGCCCCAGAGAGTAGCGCTCACGGTGCTTAGAGGAGAAGCTGAGCCAATCCTTCTTACATTTTCTCATGAAGAAAGGCAAAAGACCTTCCCCACTACAGGTCAGAATTCTCCACTTACGTGGCATGGAAAATTGGTTCAAACATGCCACTGCCTCCGTGCTGACGGCATAAGCATGTTCTGAGTTCCCTGGGCTCCTGCCCGCCGCGCTCTTCTCTGACCCTTCCTGCAGCTGCGGGGAGCGCAGGCTGGCCAGCAGGACTCGAGACCCAGGCGGAACTCACCCGCTGCAGGAAACATACATACCTGATAGAGAAGGACTTGTCCCCGAGTTTCCCAGTTGCTGGGTCTATGAAGGCCAGTTTCAGGCAGCAGAGTGTAGGGGGCCCAACCTCGTATCGAATTCCAACTATTTTCACCAACTCTTGATCCTTTAATAAACATTTTTAAAAAGAAGAAATATTTTAAGTTGTTCAAATAAAGAGATTTTTGAAGACTTATTCTCTACATATTGCCAAATTATGTCAAGTTCCAATTTAGGCTTTCAGACCAGCATCCTATTTAACTTTAATTACAGCCTTTTTTTATGCAAAGCTAAAGCTTATGTTAATTTTTGAAGCAATAATTTTAAGTCCATTTTTATCCACTCCATTTTTGAAGACATTTCCTGCCGTTTCTCGAGAAACGGGCCGGAGAGACAGACAAGGCAGCAGAGCACCTGCGTGCATACACCGCCCCGGCTCCCTCCCCCCACCCCACAGGGGGCCTGTCACCACCAGGAGTACCCCCAGAGCACTACCAGGTGTGGACCAAAAACAACAAAAATTCTAACGTAAGAAATGACACTCTGGGGACCAGGGTAACAGTACAGCGGGCAGGGCACTCTGCTCGCACGGGGTCAGACCGGGTTCTACCCCCAGCACCCCGGGAGAAACCCTGACCACTGCCAGATCTCGCTCTCCTCTCACTCTCACACACAAACTCTCTTCTTTTAAAAAAAGGGGGGGGAAAAAAACCTCCTTGTAACAATTCTAACTGCGCAATCACTGACACTTTGATGTATGGATTTTGGACTAAGAGACACGTCCTAAGTCACAGTAAGTAACTGCCAACAGCAATTCACACCCATTTTCCTTTCAGTAATGTACTGTGAAGTAGTCATCACTCTAGCAGCCAAGTTCTCTGTCTGGGCAGAGCGAGAGCCGGAGGATCCGAGCAGTGCTGGGGAGGGCGCCAGGCGCCCAGCAGAGCGCACAGCAGTCGGGCACTGGTTGTCGGGGATGCAGCACTGGGGGAGCGGGGGCCTCTCCAAAGTCCTTCTATTACACAGCACACAGGAGGGGAGTGGAGAAGCAAGGGAAGGCGCTGGTGGGCACATGTTCTCTGGGCACCGTAAGGAGTAATTCCTCAGTGCAGATCTAGGAGTGAGCCCTGAGCACTGCCCAGTGTGGCCTCCCAAAACTTAAAACCCAGTGGGGTAAAGTGATCGCAGTGGGTAAAGCACTTGCCTTGCATGTGGCTGACCCAGGCTTGATCCTCAGCACCCCGTGCCCCATCAGGTGTGATCCTTGAGCACAAAGCAAGGAGTAACCCCTGAGCACGGCCACGTGTGATCCAAAACACCCCCAAAAAATAATAACAGTAATACCCATGAATGACCCACAGTGCCCATAAATTTCCATACATTACAGGCTGCAATAAAATCACTGATTTCAATTTAAGTGCCTTCATTTTCCGTTGTCAGCGGACTCACTACGGTGACGAGACTGCTCTATCACAATACTGAGGAAATACGAACAACCAAATAGGCGGCATTTTCTTTAAAATGTTAGACTAAATCCTGGCTTGCCCTTGACCACGAATCTCTCACGTGTGTCTGCTCACTCATTCCTCTAAGGTTGTGTTCTCGCGTACACATGGATCTTTTTCCTTCCCCCACATCCCCTTCACGCAAAAGTAAACTCTTGTTTCACTAAAAAAAAAATAAAATTAATCTTCTACTCAGTTAATATAAAGGAGCTAGTGTCATCTAGATTTTATTGTATCTGAGCTAGTACAATCGACATTGTACTAAAAACCACTGTGTGTTTTTCCTTTGGGAACTCAGGACCCCAGTCACATAAGGTTTCTCCAGCTGCCCTGAGAAGCTCTGATGCATCTGAATCTGCACACACCAATCAGACTGACCAGGCACAAACGCCTTCAAGTGTCAAGCGGAACAGCCTTCCGTTACTCTAAGTAAGGGAACTCGCAGACACCTCATGGCTAACGAGCACTGGCCTACAGCACGTTACAGAGTGTGAACAGTCACCATAGAGGCCGGAGTCACAGTACAGCAGGTACGGCGTGTGCCTTGCACAGACCTAGATTTGATCCCTGGCAGGAGTGATCCCCTGAGCACTGCTGGTATGGGCCAAAACCAACAATAAAGAAAAAGGCCCCACAGAAAGTGCTATTCCATCCTATATCATACAGCTGACCTATTTTACCCAATTTACCTGCCACCTTCCCTTCCTTGGTAAAGCTTAAGTTGATTCATCAATAAACTTTTTTCCTCTAACTGATTTCTCTTACAATCTTATTTCACTAAGCAAGATACCGTCTCTGCTCACCAACGTTGCTACAACCTACTAGGTCTTACAACTTATAGTAACAGAAAGGATCTTAAGTATGAATCTGAAAAGCAATAATAAACCAGATCTCAGTGGACTTTTAAAATAGATGTATGAACAAACAATGCAAGTACCATTCAATAACTTAATAATCACCTTACCCTAAGATCCATTTTTCTCCAAGGTTCCTTATTAGGGTTCAATTCGTAAGTCTTATTTTTTCTAACTGCATCAATGTAAGCTTCATGACCCTGTCGAAAATATATTACCTACAAAATGAAAGTACAGAGGTCAGTACTTATAAGAGTACTCTCAATTTTCTTTTTGAGAATCTGCTCCATATTCATGCTTTTAAGTAGCATCGCTCTCACCTCATCCCCCATTTGAGGAACAAAAGGAGACTTTCGAAGTGTGGTATCTGTTATCCAAATTGGAGGATGAAACTCATATAAATGATCCATATTTGAAAATTCTGCAGGAGACATTCTCCTCAAATTCTGTTAAGGTAAAGAAAGGACCAAAGTTTACTAGAACAGCAAACAGCAGCACTCTGACTAGAAAAACAAAACAAAAAAATTGTATAGAGAATGATAGATGAGGCAATAGCTTTTCTACAGTACAGATTCAGTACGTTAACGTGCACAAGAACAGTGACGTGCTGGGCACCCATCAGGGACACTACTGCAGAACACAGAGCCCGCAGAAAGAGAAAGGTGCCACTGACGGGGAGGAAGGCAAAGTAGGGACATTAGTGGAATCAGAGGGAACTGGTGAAGCGGTGTGGGTGGAAGCCCTGTATGTCTGAGACCCAATCTCAAGTAACTTATTCACTGAGACTCCAAGAAAGAGTTTGAAAGCAATACTGAGGGCTCGAAAGAGCACAACAGGAGGGGCACTTCATTTGACCTTCCTCCACCCAGGTTCAATCCCGAGCACCCTAGAGAGTCCCCCCCGCTGTCAGCGATCCCTGCAGGCCACTCCTGCCACCACACACACACACACACACACACACACACTCTTTCCTGACCTCTTTTTTGGGCTTGTTTCCTTTCTTCCTCTTTCGTCTTCTTTTTGGAGGAGATAAATTCTCTGTAGACATTTCATCTTCTGAACTGCTACAGAATCGAGTCACTCGTCGACGTGAGGAAGTCCGTAAGGGAGGCTGCAAATTGATGCCCGCGTCAGCTGTCCAATCGGAGTATCGGGATGAAGAATCACTAGGAAAGAAACGCATGCTAAGGGGTGACAGAGATACTACAGCAGGGAGGGCTGTCGCCTTGTATGTGGCAGACCTAGGTTCCATCCCTGGTACCCATTTGGTCCCCCCAAACACCACAGGGGTGATCCCTGAGCACAGGGGCATGAATAAGCCCTGAGCACTGTGACACCTGTGACACCCTCTAAAAAAGTGGGAAAACACATTAAATTATATGGAATCAGAAGTCCAATCAGCAAAGAAATAAAACAATCTTAAGAGAACATTGAAGTGGGGCGGGAGCACCAGCACAGCAGGTAGCGGCACTTGCCCGGTCTACGGCCAGCCAGGATGATCCACCCCCCACCCCAGGGTGGCCTGAGACGCCCTGAGCACCAAGTCTGAGCCAAACAGAAACTAAAACCACAAGCATCCAACCACCACCCCTAGCCCTACTGGCTTTCCGGGAAAACTGGAGACTATGCAAAGTCCAACAGAACATGAGCCACAGCAGACAGGAAGATCCAGGTGGCCAGAACTTCCTGCCCAGAAGGGGTCTCACCCCAGAACAACATGAGTAGGAAGGCAGAGATGCAGCCAGACGATGAAGAATCAAGCAGAAAAAGGAGGCCCTTCACCGACCATAAACAAGGCCCCTGACCTTCTGTATCCCCCATCTCGGGAAAGCGCCCCCCACCAGCACCTCCAGCTGGCAGATGCTCAGCAGCTCCACTGATCCCTCGAGCACTGGGTTAAGGGAGCAGCCACACAGCTGGGCCCTGCTAGCACCGGCTCAGAGGCAAAAACACAAAGGACTAAATGAACAAAATGCTCACATGAGCAGTAACGCCAAAGCATATACCTGGAACTTTCGCTGTCACTTGGACTTCTTCTATCACTTTTCCACTCTTCTTCTTCGGAAGAACAAGAACCTTCACTCTGATCACAAGATGTCTCCTAATGAGTGCGGGGGAAGTAAAATCTTTATTTCTGAGGTTATATAACACAAGAAAAAGCACAGTAAGTCTAATAATCTCAGGTGCACAGTGACTGAGGAATCAAATGGAATTGAACAAACTTGAAACAAGAGTGAATGATGTCTGCTACATCCTTTGTTATTCAGGCACAAGGCACCGTAACAGTAATCACAAAAGAAGGTCCCACAAGAAACCAGTTTCTGAGTGAAGTGAGCAAATCAAAAGAAATGTTAGAAATCTGCGTTCCTGTGTTTTATTTTGTTTGCGAGGGGTCGGTTGCCTTACACAGCCCCTGCAGCGCCCAGAGCCCGCTGGCAGGGGCCAGGCAAGAGCTTGGGGCAGGATGGATGAGATGGCACACACCTTGCCATCCAACCAAACCCGCACAGGGCTAGCAGTTGATTTTAGTTTACATTTTTTCCTTCTTAGGTCACACCCAGCAACGCTCAGGGACAACTCCTGGCTCTGCACTCAGGAATCACACCAGACGGCCTATGAGATGCTACAGATTGAACCTGGGTCGGCTGCACAGAAGGCCAACGCCCTCCCTGCTGTACTAACTACTCCTGCTCCGGGCAGATTTTTGTTTGGTTTGATTCTGTTTCGGGGGGCTGCATGAGCAGTGCTCAAGAGGTTCAGGGACCCCTGCAGGGAATTCTCGGCAAACCATGTCTCAAGCATGTATGGTGCTGGGCTCCTAGTGAGATGCAGGGGCGATGTGGTGCTGAGGCCAGGCTGGAACTCACCACATGCATTACGCCCTGTACAACCTCTCTGGCCCTACCAGAGAACTCATAAATATTTTCTCCCAGTCCATGGCTTATCTTTGAATCCTCTTAATCTCCCCGAAAGCTGCAGATTTTCATTCCAATTAAATCCAACCTGTCAAGCTTTCCTCTCAGACAGAAGTCGTGTTGCTGTACGAGGCCGTGACCACTGGTCCAGAGAGTGCCGCCGTCAGGCAGCCTGGCTCCGGTCCCTGGAGCCACAACTGCTCCAGGTGGGACAGGCGATTCCCCACCAGCCCCCTGTACTTCCCAAAGCCCCGTTAATCACGCCCATGAACCACCTTCAGTGCCGTGTAAGCTCATGTATACCATGATCCAGAAACTCAAAAACCTCGAAAGAGATCAACAAGTTGCAGAAGACTCCTGTATACCCATGCAAGGCTGGCGTCCAGGGCACCCTGGAGTGGGACAGGCCAGCCCTGCAGCTGCCCAGAGCCCCAGAGCAGAAAGCTCTCCCACTCCACAATCGCCCCCATGCTCCCGGCCAGACCCCGCTGCACAGGATGAGCCTCACCCAGAAATTAATCCACTGAAAAACTCAGGTATGCAGGTTTGGTGACTGAAAAAATCCAGGTTCTGGCAGAGTCGGGAATGGACTATCTCCCCCATCTCCCTGTACTTCCAGAAGCCACAGCAGTCACGCACACACTCCAAAGTCACCACACACCTTAAAACTTAACTGCAGCTCTAACACCCCTTTAAAATGTTGCAGTTCCTGGATATCTCAAACTCTACAACACTGATAAACCAGCAGTAGCACACTGGATTGGATGGGGTGTAACGTAAAGGCAATCAATGAACAAAATATAAAAACCTGTTAATAACCTTACTACTCTCCCACAGGGACTTAATGGCTTCAAGGTGAGATACAACAATCTTCACTAACTTCCTTCTCAGAAAACATTTTTTTGTCATTTTCTTAGGAAATTACTGATAACAAGCAACATTAAATAAATTATTAAGGACCAGCTATGGGGGCAGCTTAAGACTGGGAAAACTGGAAACAATGATGGAGGGGAGATGTACCGGCAATGAGACTGGTGTTGGATTACTGAATGTCTGCAACAAATAGTCATGAACAACCTTGTCAACCACAGTGTTTAAATGAAGTGTAAGGGAGAAATTGGAATAAACGAATAATAAACGGGGAAGAAAGTTACACAGTCAACCCCAGGCGTCACACCTCAGTGTCACCAGCTCGTCGCTGAGCCCAGGTCCAGCACAGCCGGGCAGCACCACTGGCCCTGCCACCCTGGCCCTGGTCCAGCTCCACTGACAGGCCCCGGTCTACAAGGAGTCAGGATCAGTATCAATGAGCCAAACTTACATGTTCTGAATTGGCCCTCTGAGGCCCTCTGCCTAATGAGACTCTGAGTGTCAATGGACAGCTGACCCAGCAAACCTGCTCTGAACCAGAGCCGGGGGAACAGAGGCAGCGCAGGAAAGCACAGGAGTACTGCTCAGCAGCGCAACACGAACAGCCAACGTGGGGCAACATACAAACGTGCATTCGCTGCCAAGTGGGGACAGAAATTACAGTCTACTGTGTGTCCTGGGGGACGACTGGGAAAAGGAGTTCTCAACCAGGTACGTGTATGTGCGTCAGCATGGAAAGCACTGAGCTATAAGGGGGGGAAGAAGGGTCACAAAATAGTTCAGGACCCCCTTACAGGCAAGGGTCAAAATATGGAACCACAGACCGAGAAGATTAGCTGGAAAAGGACACTGGGGCGGAAATGAGGACAACTGCACAGAACCGAAGCGTCTGTTTCCTGGGTCTCAGGCCCAGGCAAGGCAGTACCTCAACCACCCTCGCTCCCCGGGCAGGCGAAGGGCCCTCTAATAGGCAATGCAAGTATTTGGAAACTAAGTGCTTATAATGGCACAATCCAACTAAGACACTCGGAACACCCAATTTTACACTTCTGTGGTAGATATGTAAATAAAACTGCTAAAGATTCTTGGAAAAAAACCTGAAAATTTTAAATTTCTTCTATAAAACACTATGTTTTCCATAAAACAATATGTTTTCCATAATTTTAGAGTGCATTCAAACCTAAGAAACAAATTCAGGCTATTTCTGTAATTTACAGTTACTCGACTTACATGTCTTACAGAGCTTGAAGATTCATTTTCAGAAGATAACTCAAGTCGTCCAAGATTTCTTCTCCCATAATTTGGATATTTACGTCGACACGTCCTCTGCCGAGACTGTGACATCAGAACCACTGGAACAGACTGAAATAAACAGGCAATAAACAAGTCAATCGCCAACAACTGGCTAATACAGAGACATGCCTAAAATACCAATTAAGAAAATAAAACAAAAGTTCTCTAATGGATCCATTCAACATATTGTAAAATGGTATGGTTTTACTGCATGGAGAAAACATGGGTAAATAACATGCATCCAAATGGCATTCTCCACATTATGATGTAAAATAACTATTTTATCATGAATAAGCTGGTGGCAGGGAGAAACAAAAAACTATCACTTAATGGGGGCTGGAGCGATAACACAGCAGGTAGGGCGTTTGCCTTGCACGCGGCCGACCCGGGTTCGATTCCCAGCATCCCATATGGTCCCCTGAGCACCGCCAGCGGTAGTTCCTGAGTGCAGAGCCAGGAGTAACCCCTGTGCATCGCCAGGTGTGACCCAAAAAGCAAAAAAAAAAAAAAAAAAAAAAAAAACTATCACTTAAGAAATAAATTATCTTAGGACTGGAGAAAGATTGCAGCTGACCTGGATCCAGTCCCCAACAATCCACATGGTCCATAAGCCCTGTCCAGGAGTGCTCCCTGAGCAGAGCCAGGAGTAAGCCCTGAGCCCTGCCTGACTCTGGCCAAAAGGGGCCGAAGCAATAGCACAGCGGGTAAGGCATTTGCCTTGCACATGGCCAACCAGAGCTCGATCCCCAGCATCCCAGAGGGTCCCCTGAGCACCAGTACGGTTAATTCCTGAGTACAGAGTCAGGAGTGACCCCCACACATCACTGGGTATGACCCAAAAAGCAAAATCAAAAACATACCAAAAAACAAAATTACACAGAAAGTAAAAATGCTTATATATAATGTAATGTGTGAAAACATACAGAAAATAACTGACGAGTGTAAACTCATTATTTCCCAATTGAAATTTAAAATGTTATAGTACTTTAGGTGTGCTTGGGGTTTTTGTTTTGTTTTTTGGGGGGGCACGCCCAGCAATGCTCAGGGATTAAGCCTGACTCTTCTCAGGAATTCTCCGGATGGTGCTCAGGGAACCATATGGGATGCAAGGGATCAAACCAGGAACAACCACGTGCAAATATCCTACCCGCTGTACTATCACTCCAGCCCCTCTGATGTTTTAAAAGTATATTTTCATCACAATAAATTTAAATAACCTACAAAGGAAAAGGAAAAAAAAAGGGTCTAATTATTTCCTCCACACCCTCTGCCTTACTTAGCTTTTGGGCACGCCCAGCTGTGCTCAGGACTCACTCCAGGCTCTGTGCAGGGGTCACGCCTGGAGGGGCCCTGGCGCTGCAAGGGGGCCAGGGACTGAACCCAAACTGGGCTGAGTGCAAAGCCACCATCCTAACCTCTGCATTGTCACTCCAGCCACTTGATTCAGATTGTTTTTTTGAGGGGATGGGGCATTGGGACACATTTGGCAGTGCTCAGGGATCACTCCTGGTGGTACTCAGGGACCATATGAGGTGCGGGAATTGTTACCTGGGTCAGCGACATGTAACTCAAGCATCCTACCCACTGTGCTGTCTCTCTAGCCCCTGGCTTTAATTTTTAAATAAGGACTGGGCCATGCAACTCCTCAACCCCATGTCCTGTGTGCCACACTTCTAACTGACCTACAGCCCCAGCACTGCTGGGCCCAGAGGCACATTTCACTGGATTCCCGCACTGAGTCACCTGTCCACTCAGTGAGGCCACCGCTTCCCTGGGACAGGCACCAACCTGACTCCTGACTCATGGCCCAAAACATATTTAAAAAATAAATAAAAATAAAGAACAGGCTGTTTTCCTTAGTTTGTCAGGTCTGACATTTCTAACTGTTTTTGTTAATGCATATCAAGCTTCACAACTGAAACTGTATTGGGCCGGAGAGAGACAGCGGCGTTTTCAGACTCTTCCCTAACTGTACAACCCAGTGTCTATAATTTTTTTTTTTTTTGGCTTTTTGGTCACACCCGGCGATGCACAGGGGTTACTCCTGGCTTTGCACTCAGGAATTACTCCTGGTGGTGCTTAGGGGACCATATGGGATGCTGGGAACCAAACCCGGGTTGACAGCGTGCAAGGCAAATGCCCTACCCGATGTGCTATCACTCCAGCCCCAAGTGTCTACAATTTTAAATCCACAAAAAGTTTAATCAAGAAATTCTTAACACTCTGAGATTTAATTTCTAATTCGTTTATTCATAAGAAAGTGAAATGAAGCTGACCTTTTGTGCAAGCTGGAAAGTCTTCCTTTTCCTTCCAATGATATAAAGATTTCTTTCCTCCTCACCTTTCTCGATTCTGAAGTCTTCCAGCTTCCTGAAAAATTTAAAAGTACCAATTGTTAGTTACTAAATGATGGATTAGAAATGATCTACAAAGGAAATTTAACTATTATAATGCTGATTCACTTCAACACAAATTTCCTACAGTAATAAAACTAAATGTCAGGCACTGACTAGAACAAAATCTAAGGGACAATTAGGAGACCCTGTTTCTCCTCTGCAGCATAACTGGCCCACAACCGTCTCCAACAGGAGTGCCAGGCTAATCGCACAGCCCCAAGGCCTGAATCCCCAAGCCTGCACATCCTTCTCTGAGCAAACACACCCAAAACCCAGGTTTCCTTTAGGAACCGCAGAACACAGGCTCGACTATGCTGCAGCGACTTTTCCTCACCTGTATTTCATGTACAACACTGACGCAGACACAGCAGCGGACCTTCCAGTGTCCTGCGCATCCGTCAGAAACCTCCCAACACTCCAGGAGTGATTACTGAGCATGGAGCCAGGGATACGCCCCAGGCACTGCTAGGTGTGGCCCAAAAATCCAAAATAAAACAAAAATATAAATGAACGCTTGAAATATCACTGTCTGGGGCCAGCACCGTGTGCGGGGGTTTAGGCACTTGCACAATACCCTGCTGGGGCCTAGGACTCAGCCCAGGCACCCAGAAATAGGAAATCAACACTGTAATGTCGAAACTAGGAAACAGTTGTGAACTCAACCATCGAGTACTTGCTCTGAGAACTTTCTCTTCCTTCTTGCTGATGAACTCAGGCCCTCGAGCCTCCAGACAAGCACTCTGCTCAGCGCTCCAGCCCCAGCCCTGGAAATCTCTCGGCAAGGCAGTTACAGCTCCACGGCATTCTAAGACACCAGAGCTGGGGCTGGAGCCATAGCACAGCAGGGAGGGCATTTTCCTTGCAGGCAGCCAACCAGGGTTCAATTCCCAGCATCCCATAGGGTCCCCTGAGCACAGCCAGGAGTGATTCCTGAGTGCAGAGCCGGGTGTGACCCAAAAAGCATCAAAAAACAAACAAACAAAAGAACACCAGAGCCGGTCCAGGCTGAGAGTCTGTGCCTGGAAGACATGTGAGGCCAGAGGTCCCATTCCTGACAGACCCAGCAGAAAGGGAAGGTACACATAAATACTTCACATACTTGGAGAAAATGCATCAACTCTGAATTGAGGCAAACAGCGAACTGAATATAAAATGAGATTGGCTATAACAAAATTTGCCATAGTAAAAAGGGCAATTCTGACAGTTTCCTACCGTGATAAACACGGATGGCAATCCATTACTGAACTATATCCATGACTGTTTATGCCACAAAGGGATTAAAACTTGTGTTAAATAACCATAGCTGCATTTGTGTACAGAAAAGCAATATTAATAATATCCTAAAACAAACCTAAATATGCCTAGTGGTACCTCTGGGACAACCACTCTTCGCTTCCAAGCCTGCAGGTCCCGCTCTGTGGCAATCTGGCTCCGGGGCGCGTTCTGGTGCATCTGGCGAACACCTTCCACTTGCCCGCTCCGGCGCAGGCCGATGTTCGGAGGGGACTGCATGTCCAGGCTCAGTCGCCTAAAGCCTAGAGGAAAACCAGCAGAAGGTGACTGAAAGACTACTTTCCAATTAATTATCTTAAACACATAAAAAGAATGTAAGTTTCTCAACAGATAACTGAAAAATAAAAAAAATCTACTTAAAGAACTTTTGGGGGAAAACTGAAGTGTAACTAAGATAACAATACAAAGTACAGAACAGTGACCTATTAGCTTCTACTTTCACTAGAATTCATAGGTTTTGGGGGGAGTTTATGTGGGTTTTTTTTTCCATATTTGAATTCCTAAAAATGCCTTCTCCTATGAGCATGAAAACAAGTTCTGGAAAGATTACACTGAAGAGAAGCCTCCTCAACACAGCGCCTCTAGAACAAGCATTCCAACAACATTCACTCAACATCACCAAGCCGGTGAACGGTCTGAGATAGAACAGTCTCCGGACTGAGAACCCTGGGGCCTTCTCAAAAAGGGGGAGCACAGATTGCCGCCGCCCCCCAACTACAAATCCCTGACGTCTGCACCCACACCCAGCACCTGGCACAGATACAGCCCAGCTCCACAGCCGGACCTCATTGAGCAGCCAAGCCTGGCCAACGGTTCCACCTGCACTGCTCCTGGTGCTCGGGGCTACATGACCTCCACATCTCCCACTCCTGCCAGCCCGGCAGGAGCAGAGCACAGTGATGGGAAAGTTGTGTAGACGCCCACCCAGCTCGAGGAGCAAAAACAGCATACAGAAGGCTCGGCCAGCACCAACCACTCCGTGATGCTCAGACAGATTTCAGCAACACCACAGGAACACACAACGATTGCGGGTGGAGAGTCCAGAGAAGAGCTTGCCTGCTCACCCCAGTGTAATCCCCAGCATCCCAGATGGGCTCCAGAATCTGCTAAAAGTAATTCCTGAGCATAGAGAGGATCGTAAGCGCTGAACAACACTGAGCATGGTCCTCAAACCAAACTAAAAGCATTAAATTATCACAAGTGGCCGAATGCTGCTGCACAAGACCAACCCTGGTTCCATCCCGGCGTCCCTTATGCTACCCCCAGAACTGCCTGGAGTCAGAGTGCAGAGCCAGGAGCAATCCCTGAATATCACTGGGTGTGAGCCAAAAAGCCAAAAAAAAAAAAAAAGTTTTTAAATTTACTTTCATTAATCTATTTTTTTTCTAATTCCATTAAATAAATTAGCAATAGAACAGGAGGTAGGGCACTTGCCTTGCACACAATAACCAGGGTTCAATCCCTGGCATCTCAATTAGCCCTCTTGAGCAACACCAGGTGTAATTTCTGAGTGCAGAACCACAAGTAAACCCCTGAACACTGCCAGGTGTGTCCCAAAAACCAAGCCAAGGGGAGGTAAATGATAGCAGCACGTACCAAGAGTCGGGCAGGTGTGGGTGATAAGGCAATACCAACAGCTGTGAGCCCTGAGCCTGCGCAGGACTCACCTGCTGGGCTGCAAGAAACACAGCAACCTCCCAAGGAGAAGAAAAGG
This sequence comes from Sorex araneus, assembly GCF_027595985.1. Lineage (NCBI taxonomy): Eukaryota > Metazoa > Chordata > Mammalia > Eulipotyphla > Soricidae > Sorex > Sorex araneus. The sequence continues at coordinate 201,959,838 of NC_073303.1, forward strand.
GAGAAAAAAGTCTGTAAGGATGGGACCTGCCACGGGAGTCCCAGGTCAAGTGGCTTTAAATACATAAACAGGGGCCAGAGAGATCGTACCCTGTATGCAAGGTAGGTTATTTGTCTTGCACGTAGCCAACCCAGTTCAATACCCAGCATCCCACAGGAGCCACTGAGCACCGCCAGGTGTGGCCCATAACAGGGCGGGGGAGGCGGGGGGGGGGCCTGAGACACAGACTTGCACAGGGCTGAGTTCAATTCAATCGCCAGGAGCAACCCCATGCCATGTGATGATTACACACTGAGCACTACAGAGCATGCTCCGAACCCCAACCTCTACAACTCCCCTACAAAAAAAACCCCACAGGATAAACGAGCTTGTGCCACCACTACAACAGTCCATCCTTTCCAGGAGACAAAAATTCTCCTCCACTTACGTCAGCCTGTGTCCTATGCGAACAGCCAGCAGTGAACAGGCGTGTGCATTCTTATACGCATGTCCTTATGCTATCAATCATGCTACATGTGACACCACATTCCACCTACTTAAAGTAGCACTGGAGGCCAGGGAAGCAGTAAAGCAGGTAAGGTACTTGCAGAGAATGTGGCTGATCCGACAGCCACCCTCTCTGTAAAGACGCAGGCAGAAAGAGAGGGCCCGTGCCCAGACTCTGCATGAGGCGCGTGTGTGGGAGCTCCAGCACTGGGACTGAAGAAACACGACAGTGGGTGGGCTTTTGCCGAGCATGCAGCCAACTCAGATCCGATCCCCAGCAACCCTAAGGGTCCCTGAGGCCACACTGCTGGGAGTGAGCCCTGAGCACCACCAGGTGTAGCCCCAAAACAAAGCAGAAACACAGCTTAAGCTGACAATCAAAATATCCTCACCTACAGAGCCCGAAGCTTGAGGGCGGGGGACACAGCACAGTGGTCAGCACCGTGCACACAGCCGGCTTCCAGGTTTGATCCCTAGCACCCCACACTGCCTGAGACTGCCAGAAATGGCCCACAGCTTCCCACATGGTGACCCCCAAGCGCAAGACCCCTCAGGAGTACTTCCTAAGTGTAGAACCAGGAGTAAGCCCTAAGCACCACTGGCAGTGCTGGAAAAAAAAAAAAACCTGAAATTTGTTTACTTTACAAAAATTGTTATCTTCATTGATCGATTCAGTATTTTTTTTTTAATGTATCTGGAGTTTCTTGGGTTTTTTTTGTTTTTTGTTTGTTTTTTCCAGCAGTGGTATTAAAGGCAGGGCCACCACCAGCAAGGCAGGCACTCATTACACTGGCCTACATCACAGTCCGTACCACGGGTTTCAATAGCCTCTCCTGGTACTGAAAATCAGGCAGCTAGCTCACGCTCAAAATTCCTACGACATTCTCTAACACTGCTTCCTCTGAGCTCCTAACATTAACTTTGCGATTCAATTCCAACTCAACCACACTGAGACTGAGTACTGCCCAGCTCTTTGCTACCTCTCCGTGGAGTCCCTTCGCCGTCCGGAAGCCCACTGGGCACAGCCTCCTGAGCAGCCCCCAGTCGCTGGTCTTGCTGCAGCTGCAACTGTCGTATCATTCCGTCCAGGACACTGGACTCCGGGCTTCGGTCCCCATTGTCATGGGTCTGGAGACTGATGATTTGTTCGATTACCTCCCCATCACCTGCAAATCAAACGAATGAAAGTACTGCAGGGCCCAGAGACAGTATGGTTGAGCAGGGTGCTTGCCTTGCAACAGGCAGCGCAGTTCAATCCCCAGCACCACATACGGTCCCCAGAGCCCCCCAAAAGGGATCCTTGAGAACAAGCCAGGCGTGACCCACCAGAAGAGAGAAAACATTTCCTGCAAAATGACTGATTGAGTCTGAAACTACCAACATGCACTTAAGTATCTTTGACAATTTTCAAATAAAAATTTAAATAAAAACAACTCTGGACCTACTTGTTGCCACATAGCCAAGTTGTGGAACCAAATGTTCATCAGCAGAATTTTCTCGGCCTGGTACTAATCTCTGATACTTGGTTGGATGTGGGTTTCCATCAACATCGACCAAAAACGGTGGGGGCATGAGATGAGGCGCCTGCTGCGTTTGCTCATCTAAGACGTAATTATTCGAGTCCCTAATCAGTGGCCGGTAGTCAGTATGGAAGAACATCTGATCGGGAATCTAGGAAAGGGAAATTCACAGATGGACATTTTGAGCTTAAGATATTAATTATAACTAGGAAAAACAAAAAAAAAGAAAATTATATCAGTATACAGAACCAATCCAAACCATCATTTTCTTATTTCACATACTACTGTAAAGTATCAAAAATGACCTTTTCATATGGCTTGCTGCATCCAAAACCAAATATCAGAAGATGCCCATGAGAATCCGTACAGGCAAAGTGTTGTCCATCCTGGGAGAACTTACAGTCAAATACAGCTCCATGTCCTTGTCCTTCAATCTAGGAAACACAGGGAAAAGTCAAACGAGCAACTCTACACAAGTGAGCTTTGTACAGCTGAACCCGAGTTCAGATTAATTGCCTGCAATTACTCATCACTTATGAGTACTTAATTCTGAGGAGGGGAGCTGAAGGAGTGGGAGTGGAGTGGGAGAGGGGGCAATCTTGGGTCACTGGTGAGGACACTGATACTGGTGGTCAGTGTGGAGTCGGAACAATGAATAGCTGAAACTGTAAACAATAAACTGTAGAGGCCTGCGACAGTACAGTGGGGAAGGTCCTGGCCTCACCAACGGCCAACCCCAGCACATACAGTTCCCCAAGCACTGTCCCGAGTGACCCCTGCACACTGAGCCAGGAATAAGCACTCAGCACAACCACTGGTGGTCCAAAACAATGAAAATATATTATCAAAAATAATTTATAACTTTCTAAACAACTCACATCACAGAATTTAAAGAAAATAAAAATTACTTTATATATCATTAGTCTAGGTAAAAAGAAACTAAAAAAATTCTCATGGCCAGAGGAGCGATAGTACAGCGGGTACACACTTGGATGCACGAAACCCACCCTGGCACCCCGAAATCTGCCAGGAGTGATCCCTGAGTGCAGAGCCAGGAATAAGCCCTGAGCAGAGCTTCATGTGACCCAAAAACAAAAAAATTAATTTTCAAAATGGCAAAAGCATGATAAATGACATGCAATTCCAAAAGCTCTTATTTTTTAAAATGTTAACTAATGAACAATAACCTAGAAGGCCAACACACAGAGATTAACAAAAGTTTAATATTCTGTTTTACTTTTAAGTATAAGCACCTGTTTCTCACTAAAATGATTGACCACGATGCAAAATGTGTACACTCAAGTCTCAGGGGTACATATATGAAACGCCCAGTTGTTTCAATTTGTCACAAATTTCAAGATCAAGGATTATTTCCTTTAACAATTTTAAGCTGTTCTGCAGGAATTCAATCTTATCAATTTATAATTAAACAACTATTTCAAATTGTCACAAATTTCAGGATCAAGTGCAACAGGAATATCTCCTTGAAAACATTACTTTTAAGCTGTTTTGTAGGAGCCCGGCGGTATCGGTTTACAGTTAAGTGAGTACCTCTGTGTGTGTGTGGGGGGGAAACAGAGTGGGGCAGGGCTCCTGACTGACAGGGAGCTTTCTGATACTAACTGCAGTACAGGTCTGTGTAGTCACAGAATATGAACCACACGGGGCTGGAGAAAGCTCGATGTGCTAAGCAAAGGCTTTGCAGGATGCCAGTGTCCCATCTTTACCTGAATAACATTCTACCTCAACTTCGAATCTAAGTGCTTGCGACCAATACAAACAGGCATAAAGCTCACTTACCATGTTAAAATAATGTTTCATCTTGGTGCCTTTTGTAATATCCCAAATAAATATGCTGCCATCATGTCCTGCAGATAACATAATTCTGGAATCAAAGGGATGGGTCTCCAAAACAAATACTTCATCAGCATGTCCCTTCATTCAACAAAGTCAGAGAGTTAATAAATAGGGTTTACGGCCGCAAACTCAAAATTAAAAACCCTTATTACTGGGGCCAAAGAGACAGTATAGTAGGTAGGGCGCTTGCCTTTCATATGGCTCGACCCAGGTTGATTCCGGGCACCACATATGGTCTCAGGGACCGTGCCAGGAATGACCCTGAGATAGTTCCACCCAACCCCAACCCCTCAGAAAAAAAAAAATACACACACACACACACATTTACTTGTTTCTAATAACTAAATGCATTTCTATTTTGGTGTTTTATAATGTACATATTGACACACAAATTTCTATTTATTGACAATATACTTAATATACCTTCAAAAATAGTTGTAGTTCAAAAGGAAACTCATGTCACACTGCATAAAAACTACCTCGCCACACAGATGTATGTGAACTCCTAGACCCAAAATTACTTCAGTAAAAATAAGTTGTCAGGCCAGAGACACAATATGGGAGTGTTTCCAATACTGATTCAATTCCCAGAACCAAAAATGGTCCTCTGAGCACAAGACAGAAAGACATTCCTGAGCACAGAGCAGGAGTCAGCCTGAGCAGAGCTGGGTGTGGCCCAAGATCAAGACGTTCATGTTTTATAAACCTGCCAATCAAGGGCCGGGAGAGAGCACCAAGGGCTGGAGCACACCCCGACCATGGCATGCCACGGTGGGCAGCCCTGGGACCCCAGCAGGCACTGGGCCAAGCAGCATCTGGTTACCAGGTTCAATCAGACTGAGGCCTGAGGGGAAAGGACCCCCTCCCCGTATGCTGTGTGTCCACTGCTCTCCACGTTAAAGCCGTCCCAGTTAATATTCTGCACTACCCATGTCAGTTCAGTGAAAAGACGTTGTTCTCTGAAACCACTACCTACCAGTAAGTTATGAAGCAGCTGTCCAGTATAAGAGTTCCACACTTTGAGGACATGGTCGTTCACGGCAGTGACCACAATGCTATCGTTCTGGTTCCAAGCTATCATGGTTACCTTGGGTTTCATAAACTTCTCCTCTTCGGAAGATAAATCCCTAAGAAAAAAATGGATTTAATCACACTTGTCAATAAAAAAAAAAAAACATAAAAAATAAAAACCCTCAAGTCCACTTATTCCTCGAAACAACAGAGGATTTATGAAGTGCCTATGACAGGTTATCAACAGTCATTAGGGCTTAGGGCAAGATATGGCCAGGGAGGGGATGGCCTAACAATTCAGACAGAGTAAAGGCAAATTAGAGCACTGTTGCTTTTCAACATTTGGAAACTAAAACATTTTGGGTGCGGATGAGGGTTTGAGCCACACCCAGCAATGCTCAGGGCTTACTCCTGGCTCTGGCCTCAAGAATCACTATTGGAGCTGGAGCAATAGCACAGCGGGTAGGGCATTTGCCTTGCACACGGCCGACTCGGGTTCGAATCCCAGCATCCCATATGGTCCCCTGAGCACCGCCAGGGGTAATTCCTGAGTGCAGAGCCAGGAGTGACCCCTGTGCAGGTGTGACCAAAAAAGCAAAAAATAAAAAAAATAAAAAATAAAAAAATCACTCTTGATGGGGCTGAGGGACCCATACAGGATGCTGGGGATCAAATCCTGGTCAGCCGCAGGCAAGCCAAGAGCCCTGTCCTCTGTACTATCTGCCCAGCCCCCAAGAAATGAAACTAACATTTAACACTTGAAATGAAAGAACACTCACCATGAAAGGAATGATGGAATAAAACAAGGAAACTGAGCGGCCCTCAGCCTCATTTCTAAGAGGCTGCAACTGGGGACTGCAGCAGTAGTACAGTGTGTAGGGACTTGCCATACGCACAACCAATCTGGGTTGACTACCCTACAACCCATATGGCTCCCCGAGCCCCACCCAGAGTCATGAGTCCTTAGCCTAGAGCCAGGAGCAAGCCCAAAGAGCATCCAAAATCCAAAGGCTGGTCAGGTGCAAGTACACTGCATGACCCTCGAGCACGGCCAGCAGGCTCCGAGCCTGAGCGCCCACGGTCACTGGCTGGGGAGACGGCGCACAGGGCCTCAGAACACTGTGGTCTAGAACACTGGCAACTCTGGCTCACAGGTGACAGTGCCTTCGCACCAGCTTCACCGCCACTGTCCTCTGTAGTCTCCACCAGAGATAACCAGACACAGCATCTTTAAGCCGAGGTGGAGACTCCGCTCATTTGAGAGTGAGTGCCAAATTCCCATCGTCCCATCCCGTCCCCCTCTACCACAGCTCAGGCCACAAATGTTACCCATTCATTGGCTGGTTTTTCGGTTCCTGCTTTTTTGTTTTGCTCTTTTTTGAAAGTGAAAGATAATTTAGGGAAGTATGAGGAATGGAGAAGGGAGAGAAAGTGGAAGGTGAGGACTGACCTGGCTGGAGCAGCAGCACAGCAGGTAGGGCGACTGCCTGCAAGCAGTCTGCCAGGACGTGTGCCCAGCACCCCACCCAGTCCCGAGCCCACCAAGAGTGAGCCCTGAGCATCACCGCGTGTGGCCCAAAGACAAAAAGCAAAAACGTTACCACTGGTAAGAGTATATGTGGTATTTTATTTGAGCAGACTGACATACCAGGGATATCGGTGGTGGGGAATGTGCACTGGTGGAGGAATGGGTGTTTAATCATTGTGAGATTGTAACCCAAACATGAAAGCTTGGAAGTATTTCACGGAGATTCAATTGAATTAAAAAAAAAAAAAAAAAAAAAACACCATGGATGGTCCGCTCTTGGTCAGCTCCCAACATTACCTGGGGAAGAGTAAGCTAGCTTATCTCAAAAACGCTCAGGAGAGGGCTGGAGCGATAGCACAGCGGGTAGGGCATTTGCCTTGCACGCGGCCGACCTGGGTTCGGTTCCCAGCATCCCATATGGTCCCCTGAGCACCGCCAGGGGTGATTCCTGAGTGCAGAGCCAGGAGTAACCCCTGTGCAACGCCAGGTGTGACCCGCAAAAAAAAAAAAAAAAAAACCGCTCAGGAGAACCAAGAGTCAGTATGTGCGCCTGCCTTGCTTGTTGGCCACCCAGCACTGCAGATGGCCACGCACTGGCAGGAGTGATCCCTGAGCACAGAGCCTGAATACAGAACCCTGAGCACTGCCAGATATAGCCCACCTCCCCCCCCCCGCAAAATAATTTAAAAAAAAAACATGCTCAGAAATATCTAAAGGGGTTGAAGCGGTAATACAGCAGGCAAGGTCCCTGTCTCCTGCCATGCGTGTCTGATCCCCAGCACCACATACGATCCCCCAATCCCACCAGAAGTGATCCAAAAGCAAAAAATTTTTAAAAAAAGAAAAAGATTGAGCTTTTGTTGAAGGAAGGAAGCAGCTGGGGAGTCTTAAAAGATTATAAACTGCAGAAACAAAATTTTGCATGCAGAATCTTCCCCAAAAGTCCAATCAAAATGGACTGAAAACCTAAATATTCAAAGCAAACTCTGCCTTGCACATGGTTGACCTGGGTTCGAACCCCAGTACCACATATGGTCCCCTGAGCCCCACCTGGAATAATCCCTGGGCACCACTGGTTTGGAAAGAGAAAAAGAAAAAACCACAAACACAAATACACTTCTGCACCTCAAAGGAAATGAAACCCAGAACACAGACACCCCACAAACTGGAATTATTTGCCCATCACTTATCCGACAAAGGGAAAACATTCAAGATATACAAAGCACTGGTATTGCAAGAACAAGATGCACACCATTAAAAAAAAAATGGGGAAGATATGGGGCCCAAGAGATGCAAGACAGCAGGTAGTGTGTTTGCCTTGCACGCAGCTGACCAGGGTTCGATCCCCAGCATCCCATATGGTACCCCAGCTCAGTAAGGAGTGATCCCTGAGAGCCAGGATTAAGTCCTGAGCACCACCGGGTGTGGCACAAAAATGAAACAAAAGGGGGAAGGGGGAGAACAGGCAAAGAAATAAAGGCACCAGAAGGTGTATGAAAGAATGTGAAAGAATGCTCTGTATCACTAATCAACAGGGAATCGCAAATCAAAACGATAAAGAGGTATCACCTCACACCACAAAGACTGGCACACATCAGAAAGAACCACCACCCCAGTACCGGTGTGGATACGGGGAGAAAGGGACTCGCATTCACTGCTGACGAAAATGCCAACACGTCCAGCCTTTCTGAAAACACTGTGCACATTCCTAAAAAAGTAGGAATTAAGCTTCCATTTGACCCAACAATGCCACTTCTTGGAATACACACTAAAGGCCCAGAAACAGAACGGAGAAAAAACATTTACACCCCCATGTTGTCCCCAGTCACCCCCAGAAGTTTTTTACAGCTGGCATGCCTGGGTGGGCACGAACCACGACTAACGGTAAGAATAGCGTTCGGTGCACCCCCACTCTAGAAAGTGAGTGGGAGAACAGGATTTTTTAGTGTGCTGGGAGTTAGAATTCTAGCAGCTATCCCTAAGATGGGGCAGACTCTGGGCCTCCCAAGATCTTTAATAGTTCCCTGAACAGGCCAAGCCATTTATGGTTTTGATTCAGTGTCTCTCCCGCAGTACAGGAGACCCGGAACTCTGTATTTCCACAGACCAGCAGCTCCGGACCTGCTTTAAAGTAGTTTATGAGGTTAACCCATGGTTCCCGGATGAAGGGAACTCTAGAAACCAAGATTTGGAAAAAAGTTAAGAAAAATGTCTATGAGACATCTAAGGATCCCCATAGAATTCTGGATTACATGAGAGATTGTTAATTCTATTCTCCTGTTTTAGAAAAGTACAATTGATGTGGAGGAAAATATAAATAATACGGCCTCAGTTCCCCCCACACCTAAGTCTCGAAAGGGTTTTCATAGTAAAAATATTTCTGAGGCTGGTGAATATAGCTCTACTTCCAGTGCATCAGAGAAAAGTGATGCAGATTATGAGTCTGCTGATACTTCCTCAGATTCTGAGTCTGAGAGTGACTCAGTGAGGCGGCCTCCAGACCACTCAGGACATGCTCCCAATCGCCCAGTCCAGGCAGAGATGCAGCAGCCTCCATCTTATCGCAGGTTAAGGATGGATTCTCTCAGTCGTTCCAAAAAGGCCTGTGCCTTGTACGGGCCTACATCTAGGTACTGTAGGGAGTATCTTACAGACTGGAGGAAAAACGCTTACTGGGCACCTCAAGATTTTCACATGATTGTGAAGGCATGCTTAAGCCCTTCTCCGTACTTGCAGTGGAGAATGTGGCTCAGTGATGAGGCCAAGGTTCAAAGCTTCAAGGCCTAGGCCATGCTGGACAAAAATTTTCAGGGATTAAATTGATTTATGAGATGTTAATTGGTGAAGAAGCATGGCAAGACCCAAAAAGGCAAGTCATTTTGCCTCGTGCTGTTTCTGCTCATGTCTGTGATGCAGCTTTGTGTGCATGGGAGAATTAAGGGAAGTTTTACAAAGATTGTCCAGAGGACCTCAGAACCTTATACAGACTTCATAAGAAAGTTGATGGAAGCCATTGAAATGCAGGTTAAGGGCAAAGAAACTCAGGAGCAGTTTACCAAACAATTGGCTTTTGAAAATGCTAATGAGGATTGCCAGGCCATTCTGCACCCTATTAAAGAAAAGTAAGACATAATGGGGTACTTGGAAGCATACATGAATGTTGGTTCTGTTAAACAAAGTGCAGACTAGGACTGTTGATACGTGTATAGTACAGAGACAAGCTCAGAAAAGATGTTATAATTGTGGAGAACCAGGCTACTTTCGTCAAGACTGCAGGGTGCTCCCCCATCCGTGCTACTGTGAGAGCACGTCCCGGGCCCTGCCCCAGGTGTAAGAAGGGAAACCACTGGGCCACAGACTGCAGAGCCAGACCTGCACCTCCCGGGCCCTGTCCCTGGTGTAAGAGGGGAAATCATTGGGCCAAAGATTGTCACTTCAATTTTGATGCAGTGGGTGACCCCGGTTCAGGACACCTGCAAGGGGGCCAGCCCTGGGCCCCGCAAAATCTGGGGATGCTCTCAGTTGCAGCCCCTCTCATCAGCGTGGAGTTTCAGAGCTCCAATCAGTAGAATCGCTGCAGCCAGTGACTATAGGCAGCTCAGCCTTGGATATTTCCTGCCCCGATACAGTTACTATAACCCCTTTTTAATAGGGAACACTGCGGCTTTAAGCCTACCACCTCTGCATTTTCAGTGGATATACGGAATGTTAAATCAAAAGCAAAAATGGAGGTATTTTCTCAATTGAATGTAGCAGGGAAACTCCTCATTCGAGGAAAAGGCTATGCTTTTGTTTCAAGAGATGATAACCCCACTAAGAAACTTTGGATCTCGTTACGTCTTATCAGAAGTCGAATGCTTCCATCTGATTTGGATCTCAGACTGCAACAGACTCACAACCCTTCAAATTCCAGCTCCAAGCCATCACCAAACTGATTTCAGCTGGAAATCACAAAGACAGAAGAGGAGCCAGCGTCAGAGGACCTGCAGCAAAGGCCTCTAGCTCCTTTAACATATCATGAGGCCACATTAAGACCTTTCCTTATACCCCTCTTTTACAGGTTGTGGATTGGACAATGCCAGACCTCCATATTTTGAATTAACAGTATTTTACTTTTACCCTTTCCTTGGAATTCACAGGTTCCTGAAGGAGTAAGGAATGACTTAACAGGAACACCTTTTCATTTCTCTCTAGGATATCCATTTGTGTTAGAGATTCCCTCTGTCTCTTTCTACTCACAGGCATGGAGACCAAAACTCAAAGCCCCTGATAACTTAAAAAAGTGTCTTTTCTCAAGCATAAGCTATGTTGCACATCTATGACTGCTGATGAACCTAACCAGAGGAAGGCTGCATTCCTCTGCTGAAGTTCTCCTGCCAGAAGTTGTGATGCTCCTGTTCCAGTGCTCCCTGACTGATCCAGTGCTTCCTGAAATTTATCAGACTCCTAATAGCTGCTCCCCTGAGACTCACTGCAGCAACCACTACTGAGCTGTTGCAGAAACAACTCTTCAGTTTTGATCCAGACACTTCATTTCTTCAGAACGGGATTAAATGACTCTCATCATTGGTGACGCTCATCACCCCTGGACAGTGCAGGACAACTGGACGCTTTACTACAAGCCAAGGGCCAGACTGAAATTTTACTACAACTTATAAGACTGTATTGTGTTTGGAATTGTTCTTCTATTTCAAATTTTTGCGATTTTATAACGAGAAAAGGGGCAAATGTAGGATGGCATTGCTTTGTCCTTTCCCCCTTGCCACAAATTTAGGTTTATCCCGGTCACTCCCATTCATTTGTCTATCTGTAACTTCCCTGTGCTCTCTTCCCAAACCAGTCTATCACTTTTCCCCTAATCAGACTCTGTTAACTTGTAAGGTCAGATCTTCCTAAGACACTGAACTCCTATTGTAAGTTAATATTGCCTTTCTCCTCTCCTTGTGTCTTTTGAATAATTTACTTTAAAGCAATGTCCTTTTTGTATAGACACAAGAAGACAATATTATGCTTTTGTAACTTGGGATTTAATTGGCTTCGAATATTATTCATTCCCAGGCATCTGCTTTCTCCACTAAGCCTCAGTTGCCCTCAGTTCCTAGCACCCCAAAAGCAGGGTCCCGACGAGGGATAGGACGGACCCAGGGCAAGCGGCAAGTTATGTGCTACCCTGGCATCGAGATGGGCCTGGCCAAAGTGCCTAATTCTTTTTTTTTTTTTTTTTGTGCTTTTTGGGTCACACCCAGCGATGCTCAGGGGTTACTCCTGGCTTTGCACTCAGGAATTACTCCTGGCGGTGCTTGGGGGACCATATGGGATACCGGGGATCGAACCCAGGTCGGCCGCGTGCAAGGCAAACGCCCTACCCGCTGTGCTATCGCTCCGGCCCCGAAAGTGCCTAATTCTTAACTAATAGTTAGGATCTTGATCATGGACAAATGCTGCCATGATCCAAAAGTAACAACGAGACTAGGACCCTGCTAGGGATAGGAAAGACTAATCTGGCCTGAGCACTGTAGTCTGAGATTGAGATGGGCCCAGAAGAGCAATTCTAAGCTTAATGCATCTCTTACTGTGTCCATACAAAATGATTAATATTATGAATGCTTATGTTAGCTGGATGAGGAGAGGAGAAACACACCATGGGATTCCGCTCTGGGGCGGGTATCCTGCTGAAAGAGAATCTGTCCTGGAAGCGGCATCCCCTGAGGGAAAGAACTTTACCCCTACTGATTGTGACCACACCTATGTGTAAGCCCCAACCCCTCATGCTGGGGGGATTTAACTAGGCTGGAAGAGTGGGAGAGAAGCAGAGAGAGACAGCAGTGAATGGAATAAACAGCAACTGACCAATCAACCGGCTTGGCCCGGGCCACTCCGGTTGCCCCTGGTAGAAGTGTTTTACAGTGTACTATGCACAGTAGCGAAAATCTGGAAACTCCCCAAGTGTCCAGAACAGATGACTGGATAAAGAAACAATGATACATCTACACTACGAAGGATGACTTGGCCATAAAAAAGACCAAGTCGTCGGGGGCTGGAGAGATAGCGGGTAGGGCGTTTGCCTTGCACGCGGCCGACCCGGGTTCAAATCCCAGCATCCCATATGGTCCCCTGAGCACGGCCAGGGGTAATTCCTGAGTGCAGAGCCAGGAGTAACCCCTGTGCATCGCCAGGTGTGACCCAAAAAGCAAAAAAAAAAAAAAAAAAAAAAAGACCAAGTCGTGCAATTCGTGGCTGCTACATGGAGGGGCCTGAGAGAAGCAAGCGGGTCAGAGGGACAGACCAGGAGAATGGTCTCACACGGGGGACAGAAGGAATCGGAACGGCTGAATGATGAATGCCCAAAGACAATGGAAACAAAGACCACGAGAACTGACATTCAGTAGGAAACAGGCCACTCAAGGGGGCAGGCGGGCAGGGGCAAGGGCACACCTATGGTGGCGGGAAGCAGTCAACCGGGAGGAGGAAGTGGTACTGAAAGGTGGTAAAATGTCACGCATGATACCCTACTGGCAACGGTATTGTAAACCACAGTGCAAGAAACAGATGATATACATGTTATAAATACTCACACACATATATATATATGTGAATATTTATAAATACACATACACACATATGGTGCCTCTGACAGAAGGAGAGGGAGGCAATGGGAGCGAGCTGGAAGTGGACACTGCTGAGGGGATCCTTGTTGAAATACCATGTCTGAAACCAAATTATGAATAACTATAAATTCACAGTGACCATATTAAAAAAAAAAAGCGCTATAGAAGTGAACTATCAACGAAATGCAAATCAAAACAAAGAGATTAGGGGCTGGAGCAATAGTACAGCGGGTAGGGCGTTTGCCTTGCACGCGGCCGACCCGGGTTCGATTCCCAGCATCCCATAGGGTCCCCTGAGCACTGCCAGGAGTGATTCCTGAGTGTAGAGCCAGGAGTCAGCCTGAACATAGTTGGGTGGGACCCAAAAACCCCAAAAAAAAAAAAAACCAAAGATTATCACCTCAGACCAGAGACTGGTCCTTATCAAAAAGAACCACCACCACCAATGCTGACAGTGACCTGAGAAAAAAATGGACCCTCCTTCACCACTGGTGGGAATGTGGACTGGTACAGCATTTTTGGAAAATATGAATGTTCCTCAGGAAACCTAGGAACTAAGCTTCCAGATGACCTAGTAATCGCACTCCTGGGAATGTATCCCAAGGGCCCAAAAGACCAATGCAGAAAAAGACATCTGCACTCCTGTTCATTCCAGCACTGTATACAGCAGACAAAATACGGAGGTGAAGAAAAGTTAAAGTCACACAATTCTCTGCAATTCTCAACAAGGACGGATCAGGAGTATCATGCTGGGTGAAGTGAGTCGGAGGGAGAAGACTCAGAGTGAGTGGGTATAAAGAAACTAAATGGGGGAACCTCAAACGTTCAAAGGCAAGAGAAATGGCAGAAGTCTGGCACCGGGCCAGTGCGTGGGGGAGGGGAGGGGCACCAGGACAACGGGAGAGGGGAAAGTGCCTGCCAAAGGTAGGTTGGAGGGCAGAAGGGAAACTGGAAACAACATTGGCAGAGGGCAGTGGGCACTGGTGACATTAGTGTTGAAAACATATGGCTCCAAATCCATCAGAAATACCTTTATAAGGGATCCAAGGCAGTAAGTAGGACAGCAGGTAGGCACTTGCCTTGCAAGTGGCCAAACTGGCCTCAATCCTGGGCACCGCCTATGCCCCCCTTAAGCCCGCCAGGAGTAATTCCTGAGCACAGAGCCAGGAGCAACCCCTGAGCATTGCTGAGTATGGCAAAAAATATATATATATACCAAGGGGCTGGAGTGCTAGTACAGCAGGCAGGGCATTTGCCTTGCACGCAGCCAACTCGGGTTTAATCCCCGGCATCCCATATGGTCCCCCCCAAGCATCACCAGGAGTAATTCCTGAGTGCAGAGCCAGAAGTAACCCCTGAGCATCACTGGTGTGACCCAAAATGGGGAAAAAAAAAAATCAATAAATATCTTTGTAATTCAACTAATGCAATAAAAAAATTTAAAAGCTCACTCCCCACTAAAAGTCAATTTTCTTAAATCTTTTGCATGTTCTACTCACCAGACTTAGTTCCTATTCACTAAGTTAAAATTTGCATACTTGACATAAAAGTAGCTCATTGTAAATGATAATCCAACCCCCTAACAAAGCAAACTACAAGAGCGAGACAAAAAAGCCTTATGCATGCCATACCTAGTAAATCGAACCGTTACAACTTACCCTGAGATTTTGGTAGCCATGTCCAACAAAATGCTTCTCCATTCTAACTGCTCAAATCTCCAAATCCGTGCCGTTCCATCTCGGCTACCACTTAAGAACCTGAAAATCAGAAGAGAGACCTTAGGCCTATATGCCTCTATAACATACGTATTAAAATCACAAGCAAAATTACTGTGACACATATGTAGCGGTATATATGCTGCCCAAGCCCATGTACTGCTTGTACCCACAAGGCGATCACATGCATGTCCTGCATCTCCCCTCTTAAGGTGTGTACTGGGGCTCTCTCTGTCTCCAGAGAAGCCACCTTCTCTCTTTTGAGCGCATTCCTCTTTCGCTCCCTTCTCCCCTTCCTCAAAAACTTCCAATTAGGAGTAAGGTTACTCATATTCAACTTAAAAAATGTAAAATAGGAAAAAAAAGTGTGTGTGTGTGTGTTTGTGTGTGTGACAGAAATTCCAAGGACAGCAATCTAGCACATGTGAAATGTGAGAAATTTATGAAAAATTCAGGTTTGCTATGTTTTGTCTGCCTCTATAAAGTAAAGCACAAAACAAATTAGAGAACAGCTTGTCAAATAGAGACCTGAGAAAACAACATACAAAGTACTGGGGGGGGGAGTATGAAGAATTAAGAAATATGGGATAAAACTGCAAAACTCCATTATAAGCATCTTAACTCTCAAACTAATTAATGTATGTTGGCCAGCATGTAAAATAAGTTAGTCTTCTAAAAAATTCAAGTGATTCAATCTGCAATTTAAGAAAGGCACCTGAGAGAGTTGGGGACTACAAAATTTAGGTGATGATTGTTTGTTTTGGGGGCCACACCTGCCGATGCTCCGGGCTTACTCCTGGCTCTACACAGGGATGGCTGCTGGTGGGCTCAGGGACCCAATGAGGGACCAGGGACTGAATCTGAACTGGCCACATGCAAGGACAGTGCCCTACCCACTATACCATAGCATTTTTTTTTTTTCAGGACATACCAAGTAGCTGATGAGCAAGGTTTTTAGTACTACTCTAGCAGGACTGGAGCCATACACTGTCAGGGAGAGTGTTTGCCTTGCACGCAGCCCTCCCAGGTTTGATCCCGGAATACCATATGGTCCCCTGAGCAATGACAGGAATAATTCCTGAGTGCAGAGCTCTCAAGGGAGTAACCCTTGAGCATCACTGGATGTGAACCGAAAAAGGAGGGAAAAAGGGGGGGGGGGGAAATAAGTACTACTCTAGCATGAACAGAAACTTTCTCAAGGAAGAAATCCGAATGGCCAAAAGACACATGAAAAAATGCTCCTTATCAATAATCATCAGGAAGATGCAGATTGAAACAACTATGACTGGCACACAACCAAAAGAACAAAAGTAACTGGTGTTGGCGTGGATGTGGGAAGAAAGGGACCTTCCTACACTGCTGATGGGAATGCCCACTGGTTCAATCTTTTTTTTTTTTTTTGGCTTTTTGGGTCACACCCAGCGATGCACAGGG
The DNA here is from genome assembly GCF_027595985.1 of Sorex araneus. Taxonomy (NCBI): domain Eukaryota; kingdom Metazoa; phylum Chordata; class Mammalia; order Eulipotyphla; family Soricidae; genus Sorex; species Sorex araneus. The sequence continues at coordinate 201,975,997 of NC_073303.1, forward strand.
GTTACTCTTGGATCATGCACTACAATAATTACTCCTGGTGGTGCTCAGGGGACTATATGGGATGCTGGGAATTAAACCCGGGTCAGCCGCGTGCAAGGCAAACGCCCTACCTGCTGTACTAGCACTCCAGCCCCTTGGTATATATATATATACATATATATTTATTTATTTTTTATTTTTTTTTGCCATACCCAGCAATGCTCAGGGGTTGCTCCTGGCTCTGTGCTCAGGAATTACTCCTGGCGGGCTTAGGGGGAGCATAGGAGGTGCAGTCCCTGGTTCAGCCCTTTTGGAAAACAATATGGACGCTTCTCAAAATATTAGAAATTGAGCTCCCATCTGACCCAGCAATACCACTTCTGGGAATATATCCAGGAGAGGCAAAAAAGTATAGTCGAAATGACATCTGCACTTGTATGTTCATCCAGCACTGTTTACAATAGCCAGAATCTGGAAAAAACCCAAGTGCCCAAGAACAGATGACTGGTTAAAGAAACTTTGGTACATCTACACAATGGAATACTATGCAGCTGTCAGAAAAGATGAAATCATGAACTTTGCATATAAGTGGATCAAAATGAAAGTATTATGCTAAGTGAAATGAGTCAGAAAGAGAGAGACAGACATAGAAAGATCGCACTCATCTGTGAAATATAAAATAACAGAACGGGAGACTAACACCCAAGAACAGTAGAGGTTTGCACCATGGCTTGGAAGCCGGCCTCACATGCTGGGGGAAAAGGCAGCTCAGATAGAGAAGGGAACACCAAGTAAAGTATGGTTGGAGGACCCGCTCAGGATGGGAGATGTGTGCTGAAAGTAGACTATAGATTGAACATTATGGCCATTTAATACCTCTCTTGCAAACCACAACACCCAAAAAAGAGAGAGAGAACAAAAGGAAATGCCCTGCCACAGAGGTGGGGGGGGGGGGGCGTGGGTGGGAGGGATTCTGGGATCATCGGTGGTGGAGAATGGGCACTGGTGGAGGGATGTGTACTCGAGCATTGTATGAGTGAAAAACAAGCATGAAAATATGTAAATCTGTAACTGTACCCTCACAGCGATTCACTAATAAAAGAAGTAATAAATTTTTTTAAAAAAATAATTGGGAATAGTTCATAAGAAAAAAATAATAATTTAACCAGTTGAGCTAAAGGAGAACCTTTTTTTTTTTTTTTTTTTTGCTTTATGGGCCACACCCGGCAATGCACAGGGGCTACTCCTGGCTCTGCACTCAGGAATTACTCCTGGCAGTGCACAGTGGCCCATATGGGATGCTGGGAATCAAACCTGGGTCTGCCGCATGCAAGGCAAATGCCCTCCCCATTGTGCTATCATTCCAGCTCCTAAAGGAGAATCTTTAATCCTTTGCATCACAGGACACAGTTCTAAAGCGGAGGTTTCATGTCTCTCCCCCCCCCCCCCCCCCCCCCCCCGCAACTCCCATTCAATGAGTGTGCCTGAAATACAGCGTGCGTATAGAACTGTGTGTAAGGCAGAGAGCATCTGCGGGAAACACAGAGCTGAAGAGAAAGCTCACAGAGCTGAGGGCATGTGCACTCAAGACACTCCAGTTTGACACCTGGCCCCAAAACACAGCTGCGAGCAACGCCTGAGCCCAGAGTGGGGAACAGTCCTCAAACACTGCACAAGTGTTGGGCAGAAACAAAAACAAGATAAATTCACACATATTTCCTAACAAAAAGAAAAAGGAAAAATGGTCCTGAGGGATAGTACAACAGGGAGGGCACTTCCCTTGCACATGGCTCACCTGGCTTTGATTCCCGACAACCAATACTGTCCCTCAAGCACAGCCAGGTGTAACCCAAAAACTTAAAAGATAGATATGTGTACACACACACACACACACACACACACACACACACACACTTAACTTACCGATCTCCATTGTTACAAAACTGGATACTATCAACCTTATCCTAAAGAGGAAAAAAAAAAAAAGTACAGAAACAGTCATCAACTCTAGTCTGTGACAGACAAGACAATCCACTCAAGCTTGAAGGCTTAAAGCAAATCCCTGTCCTACAGTGAGCCGGGTGCCTGCCTTGCATGAAATGACCCAGGCTTGATCCCCAGCACCCCGGAAGGTCTGTGCGCCTGCCAGTAGTGAGCTCTAAGCATGAGCCAGGAGAAAGCCCTGAGCACCGCTGGTTGTGGCCCAAACATTTTATAAAAGTTAAAAATAAAACAATCATCTGAGTGCAGGCCCTTCCTTTCTGCTACAGGACAAAGTAGTTGGTGTCCAAACGGGCATAACCATGAAGCCAGGGAGGTGGCATGCCGGCAGCTCGGGGAGGACACCCCCTCCTCACGCCTCCCACCACTAAGCACTGGAGGCTGGGATCAAGTGCGACCACCAAGGACAGAAGGAAATCCCCCAAGGTCAAACCAGAGTTTCTGTCAGTTTATCACCTCATGCCACTCCCTGGCTATGCCTTTGGCCAAAACTAGTGTCAACAAAGACTGTCTTCCCAGAACCTGCTCTTTATTTTTGTTTTGCATTTGGGGGCCACACCCAGCAGTACTCAGGGGGCCATAAGGCCAGGGTCAGCCACTTAGAAGAAACGCCTTAACATCTCTCCAGAACCTGTTTTCAAAAAGGAGGCCCCAGCAACAGGTACAGAACAAGTTAAAAGTGGTTCTTGGAGCTAGAGTGACAGCACAGCAGGGAGGGCATTTGCCTTGCAGCCAACCCAGGTTCGAATCCCAGCATCCCATATGGTTCCCCGAGCACAGCCAGGAGTAATTCCTGAGTGCAGAACCAGGAGTAACCCCTGTGTCTTGCTGGGTGTGACCCAAAAAAGAAAAAAAAAGAATAGGCCCTGAGCACCACCATGCCCGGAGCCACCCCCCCAAAAAAAAGAAAAAAAGAGAAGTATTTTGGGCCTAAGAGATCAAGTCCAAGGTTGGGGTACAGTCCTGCACTACACAGAACCCCTGGAGCATCACTGGTACAGTCCTGGAGGTCCCAAGCATCACCAGTGGAGTCTAAAGCCAAACAGAGTTTGAACTGGAAGCTGAATAACCACTAGGAAGTAAGGTGCTATCACTGTCAAGGTACTATTTGAACGGTCAATGTTATCTCTCAGCTTTAGAATATAGTTCTACATTTTTTATTTCTTTTCTACATTTTTTAAATCAGTAATTCCCCAAGCTACCAGTTTACTCTGTACCGTAGCAGTATTACTAACAATGAATTATCATCTTACAAGTGAGCATCCCATACGGTCCCCCCAGCACTACCAGAAGGAATTTCTGAGTATCGTCAGGTGTGACCCAAAAAGCCAAAAAATAAATAAACTAAAAAACACAACAAACAAAAAAAAAAAAACACAAGTACTTACAGTGTGGCTTTCAAGTTCTGCAACTTTTTCGGGTGCTTCAAAACCCAAAAAATACATCCTGATTACATGATCAGTACTCCCTGTAGCTAAAAACATACCACCTGGGGGAGGAAAAAGTTAAAAGGTAAACATTCCAGTCATTAACAAGTCTGTGGGAGAGACTGTCCTAGTAGGCAAAGAAGAGCTCCACTGGGAAAGGAAGAGCATCGCCTAAGACCCCGCCTCTGGCCCCAACAAGGCCTTCCTTCGGAAACAGGGTTCTCAGGACAGAGCATAACAGGTAAGGAGCCCTACCCCCTGAAACAAGGGGAAGAAATAGCTATTTGGTCTCTGTCCACAATCTGAAACTCTTGGAATTCCCTAAGTGGTAAGAATAAAGCAATCCTGACAACCATTCAACCATCCAGCTGCAGCAGGTTTTAGACAATGAGGCGATTTGTGAAAACTACAAGGAGGAGGGCAGGATACTGGCAAGTAAGGGAACCAACAAGGTTGTTTAAGTTTTCAAAAGACTTTTATAATGGGAAAGTCTTTGTCCTTTCCTTAAAGGAAAAGCTACCACAGAAATTCCTTTCAGGAAACTAGGGTATGTAATTTCACCCAAAAAATGTAAACAAAACAAACAGGACACAGAGTAGTAGTACAGTAGGTTGGGCCTTGCACACAGCGCCGACTTGGATACTCAGCATCCTGAATGTTCCCCAGAGTACCACCTGGAGAATCCCTGGGCCTCGTCAGGGGTTACCCCTCAGTATTGCCAGGAGTTAACCAAAAAACCAAAATAACCTCCAGAAACTGCAATTTAGCTTATCACAATAATCTTGGTGTATTTAAACATTTGATGCACAGACACAGGTATGGCTGATGGAAGCCAACCCCACCCACCGCCGGAGTGCAACTATTAGGATGATGAGAGCTAGGAGGATGAGCTGTTCTATCACTGATTCCGAATCACAGGACATGAGAATGGAGGAAATAACGGGCAACCGAGCTGATTTAACGAACTTATCAGAGTAAATTATTGACCATCTAACTGAAAAAACATCTCACAATGTCATCATTCGATAAGTGCTAACACTACAGAAGGAAAACAGATTGTCTTACCAACACTGAAAGAAGAGCAAAGCATCTGAACACCTGGTCTGGGCTTTTCAGTGAACTTCAGGGGACGTGGGCTTTGAAAAAAGGAAAGATGTTATTTTAATATACATTAGTTGAATATATTATCAATATAAAATTTTTCTCTACTACCACATAGCACGCCCAAGACTTCCAGGTACACTATAGTCTGGATGGATGCGCTGTAAAAAAAGTCTAAATTCCGTCTTCAGGGCCAGAACGATAGGACAGCCGGTACATTCTGCCTTGTCCACGGCCAGCTCCCAGGTTCAATGCCCGGCCTCCCAAATGGCTCCCCATGAACAGATAGGAGTGCAGGGGAGTAACCCCTGAGCATTCCTGGATATGGCCCCAAATAAAACAAAAATAAATTTCCTCTTCATAGCAGGCGACTGCAGAGAAAGAATAGACCCGCTAAATTGGTGACTTAAGTTTCAGTCCAGTCAGAGATTGCAGACTTATCTGGTCTACCACTTCCTCTGAGAAAAAAATATCACTCGAGACTCGCCAGGAAATGTACCTTCTGGAAGGACTTCAATAAACTACAGCTGCGTTCACTACTATCCTCAGGATCACCCCAGGGTCTCGACTTTGGGAAACACTGGTCAAAGCGAGCCAGCACCCACTCTGCAGGTCTCAACCAGAATCACGAGATCTGACCCATTTCACGGAAACTCAATAAAATGACACATAGCACGTGTGTCAATTTTTAGCTTAAATTTTATTTCACTCAAATCTAACCAAATAGAATTCAAAAATTCTTAATTTTAAATTATTTTATATTAAATCCTGAAGGGGCCAGAAAGAGATCATAATGGGCTGAGCACTTAAAAGCATCATAAACTGGATCCCAGGCACACATGGTCCGATTGGCCACAGGAAGTGACCTGTGACGTAGCGCCAAGGACAGGTCAGGAGTAGGTCCCGGGAACCGGAAACCAATTGGACAGAAACGAATCTTTAAAACCCTCCAAGGTGTAGCGGCCTGAGACAGTACAGCAGGTAGGACACCTGAATTTCTCATTGTCAGATTTCATTTTACCCCAGTGACGTGAAGCAGAAGCGCTAACACAAGGAAAGCCACTCACCTGAACTTGAGGGACTCCAGATCCCACTGCCAGAAGCACACGGTCCCGTCGGCACCCGTGGAGACCATGTATCTTTGGGGCCCTTTGGCCATCGGGCTGAACTGAAAAACAGTCAATACAATTCAACCTCCTGAGCTGCCGCAGCAGTGGAACAGTTTCTCAAATTAACTACAAGTGATGCTCTAAATAAAACTCAAGACCACAAACAGTGATACTCTTGTTTTTCACTTTCTGTGGGGGCACTGGTGGTTGCTCAGGAATCACGCCTGCTGGGCTCAGGGAACCACAGGGGATGCTGAAGACTGAACCCACCTGGGTGTAAACCTGTGTACAAGGGGCCAGAGCGATAGTACAGCAGGGAAGGGTTCGCCTTACACACAGCTGACCCGGGTTCAATCCCCGGCATCCCGAGTACCGACAGGAGTATAATTCCTGAGTGCAGAGCCAGGAGTAGCCCCTGTGCACTGCCCCAGGTGTTTCCCAAAAAGCCAAAAACCAACCAACCAACCTGTGTATAAGCAAAAACGCCCTACACACTGCACGATATAGCCGCGGCCCCAGGAAGTCAGTAAGCCAACCTGCAGGAAGGCGCCCACTACAGCAGGCAGGGCATGTGCCTTGCAGGCAGCCAACCAGGGTTCAATACCCCATGTCCCGCATGGTCCAAAACCTGCCTGGAGAGATCCCTGAGCACAAAGCCGAAGTAAACCCAGGGCACCACCGGGGTGGCCCAGGAACACTCACGAAAAAAGGGAACTTCTATCTCTAACAGGCACTGATTAGAGACCATTTTCAAAACTCATAAAAAACAAGCCAGCAGAGCCCTTATAAGGAGTGAAAGCTGAGTGCCGCGGCTCGAGAGCAGTGCGGTCAGCACACTTGCCAGGAGACGAGCGAGACGCAACAGCAGCACGGCCGGGTGAAGACACCGACTCACTCCCACACTGGCCGCCAGGACACACGCCAAAGGGAGCCCCAGATGTCAGCGGCTTACACACCACCCCTGTCCTCCCTGAACGTGTCTATCTCGCCTGCCTGTCCATGCCTCTGCTTGCCCGATCCACTCGGGAGACGCTCCTGTTCTATCCTGAACACATACTTCCTCTTTCTCTCCCCTAGCCCCTTCTGTTGTTTGGAGTCTCTTGGTTTTTGTTTAGGGACCACAGCCAGTGGTGCTCAGCTACTCCTGAGCCCTGTGCAAGGCAAGAGCCTCACCCTGGATACCATCTCCCCACCCTCTTGTCTGGGGCCACCCCTGGCTCTGCACTCAGGAAATACTCCAGCAGGCTCGGGGGCCCAGATGGCATGCCAGAGATCAAGCCCAGGAAGCCCCGTGCAAGGCAAGTGTGCTACCCGCTGTACAATCTCTCCGGCCCCAAAAGTGCTGAAAATGGGTAGAACATCTGGAGTCAATAAAAGCCAGTTAAAAAGGCAAGTATGGTACTAAGCAAACACTGACGGCAACCAAACCCGACAGAATACAGTCTGCAGTGAAAGAGTGGAGGAATAGTAACACAGGGTCAACAACAAGACATGGGGCAGAGAGGCGGGGAAGGTGTTCGTCTTGTACACAGTCGGCCCAGCTGCAATCCCCGGCACCACTCCAAGCATGCCGGGAGGGATCCCAGAATGCAGAGGCAAGAGTCAGCTCTAAGCACCGCAAGGTGTGGCCCTCGAGACAAAACAGGAAAAGGAAGCAAACACCTACTCTGCACTACTCCGCCCCAACAGAGATGACAGACACCAGCCATCCAAGCTGCAGACATGACACCAGGGCATGGCCGAGCATGGCCCCCAATAACAGTACTGTTCGCCTACATACAAGAACGCAGACCACTCTGACGGCGTGATCGTGCGGACAATCCCATCGCGTGGGAGACAACTACACTGCATGAGCCCATTCCTCACAGGGCCTCCCCAGAGCTCCCCCTAGAAGGCGGGCTGCGAACCAAACCATACACTGCACAGGTATTGGTCGGTCTGTCTTTTTAAGCCCCTTCTTTTTTTTTTTTTTTTTTTTTCTTTTTGGGTCACACCTGGTGATGCACAAGGGTTACTTCACTCAGGAATTACCCCTGGCGGTGCTCAGGGGACCATATGGGATGCTGGGATTAGAACCCGGGTCGGTCGCGTGCAAGGCAAACGCCCTACCCGCTGTGCTATTGCTCCAGCCCCTTTAAGCCCCTTCTTGAAACTAAAGTTTTGAGGACTAAAGTCTCACATATAACATGTTTCTTTACTTCCCCCATGAGATTTGGATAAACATTTTCAACAGAAACAACTGGAGGAAAAATTTTAACAACTGATGCCATGTACATCACCAAGTTCCAGATCTAGATAGATTTTCTTTCTTCTGGCATCAAGACTGGCCAGCTATTTTTCTAAGTATTTGTTTAGTCTAAATTCTCAAAGATCCTATGTAAGGCTTGTTTAAAATACCCCCGTGGGGCCAGACAGTACAGGGGGTAGGACACTCTCTATGCACACGCCGAGTTGGAACCCCAGCACCTCAGGGTCCCCCGAGTCTCATCACGAGTAAGCCCTGAGCACAGCCAGGCGTAGCCCTAAAACAACAAAAATGTCGTTCTCTCCCAATCTCGATGAAGAAGCTCAAGCGGTCAGGCTGGCTCGCGGCCTCGTGCCGGGGGACGGTGGGCGCAGACGGGCGGCAGTGGGAAGGCTCGCCGACACAGCTGGCGCCGGCCACCCAGAACGCTTCACAGGAAGACCTTCCCACGGAGCCGCTGCAGTGTCCCGTGCTGCAGGCGCCCATCCAGCGCGCTGTGTGAGGAGAGGCTTTGGTGTCCTCGACCACTGAGCGCTGGAATCACGCCCCATTCCCCATTACTCGCAGGATCCTTCCATTCCACAGGGAGGCATCCCTGGAAGGCAGCTTCATTTCGGTGTCAAGCAACTCACGGCTTCTCAGCTCCAAAGCCTTGGAGGAAAGAGACCCCATAAACGCGTGTGCTGGAGCCGGCTCACCTGCAAGGACGTGATGGAGCCTGTGTGGCCCTGGAGCACAGCCACTGGGGCACACGTCCTTAAGCACCACACTCGAATGATTTTATCGCAGCTCCCTGCCGCAATCATCGTGTTCTCATAGTTGACCGCCATGTCTGAAATTTCAGCAGAATGGCCTCTTAACGTGGATAATAGGCGGCCATTGTGCGTTGACCAAATCTTCACCAAACAGTCATCTGAACCCTAAAAAAATGACCAAAAAAGTGTAGATCTCATCAATCATTTAAAATAAATCACTAGGGCTGGAGCGATAGCACAGCGGGTAGGGTGTTTGCTTTCCACGCAGCCGACCCAGGTTCGATTCCCAGCATCCCATATGGTTCCCCGAGCACCGCCAGGAGTAATTCCTGAGTGCAGAGCCAGGAGTAACCTCTGTGCATCGCCGGGTGTGATCCAAAAAAAGCAAAATATAAATAAAATTAATCAATAAAATTAAGTAGAATACTCAGTGACTTATGAATCTTTTATATTATCTGCTTAAATGGTTTTAAGGTTCTATAAAGATGCTATATTAGATTCCTCATATAATACAGATCATACGCCACTATAATAATTTTTAAAAACTCTCTACCAAATATTCCTTCATGGCTACAAGTCTAACTACTTCAATTCAAATTAGCAGGGTTAAACTTAAATACATCAATCCAAGGGACAGATCAAGATCTCCCAGGCTGAAGTGCACAAGAGTAACAATCCCCAAACAATAAGAAAAAATACTGAGTTCATCTTTTTAAATAATCAAGATCATTTGTACCAATCAGTATCCACCCATCCAATATTTGAGTATCTACTCTGAATCTCACAACCTACAAAATAAAACGAAAACCTCACCTCACCCAATCCTAATACTCCCCCGAAACAGGAAAATGGTAAATTAAAGTCCAAACATTTACACGTAAGTGTGTTAAAAAAAAACTTTCCATATCATTCATCCACCCTACCCCCCCACTAAAAATTTTTAATTTTAAAAACACCGTGTAATTTCCTTGCATGCGCCTGACCTGAGTTCAATTCCCGGCATCAAATAAGAGAATCCTGAGCCACACCTGGAGCACTGCCAGGTGTGACCTGAAAAACAAACTGAGCCAGAGACATCGTACAGCTGGTAGGGCGCTTGCCTTGCACATGGCTGACCTGGGTTCAATCCCCGGCATCCTATATGGTCCCTGGGCGCCGCCAGGAGTAACTTCTGAGTGAAAAGCGAGGAATAACCTGAGCACCACTAGATGTGGCCCAAGCATCAAAAATAAAAATAAAACCTGCGAATGGGAAGTGTGGAATTCATGTGGTTTGATCTGCCCAATGACTGCTCACTGGCATGTCCCCCAGATGAACACGGTTGAAAATGGAACTCACTGTAAAGATTCTATGTCCTGTCCTATCAAACGCTACACAGTAAACAGCAGACAGGTGACCGAGAATCCTTCTGTGCATTTTTATGTGCTGATACATAGTTCCTGGAAACGCTGTGCTAAAAGTGGAACACCCTGTGAGTTGTTTCCCTCGATGGATCTCCACTAGGAAATAAAAACAGCAGAAAAGGTTAAGTGGAGCCAGTAAAGATAGAACGAGAAAAAAAAAAACCACAGTTTTTCTAAGTTTCTTTCCAATTATATCCGACTGAAAGTACTAGTAAGCTTATTATAGCTACCCCACTTCTCACTGTTAGTAATTACTAATAACTGTACTACTGTATAGTCAGCATCTTTTAAAAACACGACCAATGTTTTCTTTTAAGCAAATGTGGCAGTCAACGGGAAGAGATGGAGAAGCTGCCGGCACATGAGCCGGCTTCACTCACCAAGACTGGGTGGGGAACCGTAATTCACCGGCATTTCGGGGGGTCTTCCTCTGTGAAGAGCAGCAAAGGCAGAGCCCTTCCACACTGTGTGCCTGCAGTCTTTAAAATGAATTTTAGATACAAATAAAATCTTGAAAGTTAACCCCAGATAGATTTTATAGAATACTTACGTACAATGCAATAAACTGTTTATTCAAAGTTTTACCAACTAAGATACTTCCAGAGAAAAGCCCTCAAGGTTTATTAGACTATGTCTGAAGGAAAATATTACGACAGCTCAGATACAACAACTAACATTCATGTAGCACTTTACAATTCACAAAGTGCTTTCGACATACATTGTCTCGTGAACCCTCACAACAACCCTGTGAGGTAGGTGTCAATGCCACTTTACAAGCGAGGTAACTGAGGCGCAACGATTCTAGGACCTTTTAAGAGATCCACTACAACTGAGAAGTAAAAATGGACCAGAAACCAAGTCTTTCACTCCAAATCCCATTCAACGCCAATATGCTTTTATTTTCCAGTGCAGAATTATATCATACAATAGTAATCATACAAGTGATTCAACATCCCCAAACTGAATTTTCGTAAAGAAAAATTTATGAAAATTCTTGACTTAAATATTAACTTTTAAAATTCTTTTTGGCCAAAACTACCATGACTTTCCTCTCCTTAGGAAGTACTGACAATCTGACGTGGTTTTCCTCTTGTTTGAGAATCCTTCACCATTCTCTACACAAGAGCACATGTGTGCGATCCGTGAGGCTGAGCACACTGAACAGTGCCAACCCTCTTAGATCTCCCAACAACAGGCTAAGAGGAAGGAATCGGTCCCCTTCTCAGGAGACAGCAGCAGACACGGGTCCCACTGTGCTAGAATGGCTCCCCCTGACTGAAAGAGGAAGGGAAGAAAGGCACCGACCAGCGCTACTGAGCCACGGGCATCTGACTACCAGGCGTGTTCTGCTTTGCGTGACTCGACTCTGCCACTCTCACGCTCTGAGAGCAATGACAAGGCACCCTCTCGTGCCGGGAGCCAGAGAAGCACAGCCCTTCCTAAGGCGGCTGACGCCTCTTCTAAGGTCTGCCCGTTCTAAAGCAGAGCTCATCAGAGAACGACCCTGAGAGCCTGACACACGCAGAGGACACAGGAGGCAGGCGACCCAGGCAACGGAGGAGCGAACTGAAACAGGCATTGCGAGGTGAGGAGGGCCAGGAGCAGTTTCCTGGAGCCATGAGCACCAAGACATAACTACGCCGTCAGGGAACCGAGAGCGCACACGCGCTCTCAGTCAAGCTGGACACTGAAGGCGCATCGAAGAGACAGCCAAGATCTTACAAACCATCATGGAGATGAACTTGTGCTCAGGACCAGAAGAGCCCACGAGAATTCTTGCCCAATGACAGTGAAGTCAGACTGTGTGCACAGCTCATGTCACATACACACACTGGGTCTACAGGCTGACGGGAAAAAAAGAGCAACTCCAAACAGTGTGCTGCCACATGACTTAACAAACAGAATTAAACTGGCCAAAAAAAAGAACCCTGTAATTGGACATTTTCAGTACTTCTTTTCAAACTGCTACCAAATTTAGAGAAATCACTGGTCCTTATAATAAAGGGCTTTTCAGAATCTATCAGATGAAATACTTCTAGCATTCAGAGTTATTAGACACACACAATTACAGGCAACAAAGTTATAAGTGAACTACAAAATGGAAAGTTAAGAACTCACACTGATATAACTTCAAACACATCTCAGAATAAACTGAAGCTCTTTAGCTTAACAGCTATACCTTTATCATTTTTAAATGGAGGACCCATAGAACACTTAGGTAATATAATTCAACATCTATGCTAAATGCAGAGAATTTTATAGTCCACAGCACGGTTCATCGTTACATAGCACCTTTCTTCCACAATGCTTACATTACTTCACACTTATCGCAATTACTAAGCCAGATATACAAAAAGAACACTTCTTCAAATTAAGGTACCTTTTGCTGTACGTAGCAAAGACTGCCTTCCTGCACCAAGTAAAGAAGTGACTCTTGAAATACTGGGTGGAATTTCTTTATCCAACATGGGGCCGATGCGCTGGCAGATTTGCAAAAGATGATCAGGAGCCACATGCTTATTGGATAAGACCTGGTGGGAGAGCAGGTGTGAGAGACCACACTGTTATTAGAATCCTGTGAATCCAACAGTGAGAAAAACAGAAGTACAGAACAATGCAAAAGGGGCAGAAGGATGCTGAGAGGAACTTGAGACCTAAACAGAGAACTGATCTATAAACTCAAAGTCATCCCAATCAAAATCCTAGAGTTTCTAGTACAAAATGAGAATGTGAAGACCCACCCGAGGGGGCAAGAGCTGTAGTGGAGAGGGTGAGGTACAAGCCTTGCCCACTGCTGACCCCATCTGACCCCTGGCACTGCACAGGGTTCCCTAACCACCACTAGGAGGAAGCCCAGGTGAGGCCCAAAACAGGACAAAAGAAATTAAATAAAATCAAGAAGCAAAAAAGCTGAAACATGGGGCCAGAGCAATACCACAGCAGGCAGGGTGTTTGCCTTGCACACTGCCAACCCAGGTCGATCCCGGTATAGTGTCGCCCAAGGCTGCCAGGAGGGATCACGCCCCCACTCCCCACAGCCCCTGATTCTGGGAGCCCCCTGCAGTGCTCAGGGCTTACTCCTGGTGGGCTCCAGAGACGGTATGGAACGCTGGGGTTTCACACATGCAAGGAGCATGCTCCATCTCTGAGCTTTATACTCTCAACCCAGTCACTGTCACTGGCATGCCATTTTCACTTCTATCACTTTATAAGAAAGTTTAAGATCAGGGCATTCTTTTTCTTTTCTTGGAGGGGGGCCTTCATGCTTAGGATTACTCCTGGCTACGCACCCAAGAATCAGTCGTGGGGGCTGGGGACCACAGAGATAATAAAGCTCGGCCCTGAGCACTGCAGGTGTGCCCACTCCACAACTCCCCTTTCTAAAATAAGAATGGAGGATCTGCCAGTATGAAGACAAAACTGGAGATGATCTGGTAGGACATTGGCCTTGCATAAGGCTGACTCGGATTTTATCCCCAGCATTCCATTGTGGTCCCGAGCACTGCCAAGAGTGACTCCAGAGTGCAGAGGCAGGGTGTGGCCTCCCCTGAAAAAAGCTCATCCCCACGATACTCGCAGAAGGACATCAACAAGGGCTGGAGCGATAGCACAGTGAGGAGGGCATTTGCCTTGCATGCGGCTGGCCCCGGTTCAATTCCCAGCATCCCATATGGTCGCCCAAGCACCACCAGGAGTAATTCCTGAGTGCATGAGCCAGGAGTAACCCCTGTGCATCACCGGGTGTGACCCAAAAATTTAGGGAAAAAAAAAAAAAGAGAGAAAGAGCACATATAAGGATGATTTTTACAAAGGAATAAAGGTCATTTATTAAAATAGTGCTGGAATAATTAAATACCCACTTAGGAAAAATTTAACTTTGGGGTCAGAATAGTACCGGGCATAGGGCTATTGCCTTGCACACATCCAACCCAGGTTCAATCCCCAGCATGTGATACAGTCCCCTGAGCCCACCAGGAGAAACCCCTGAGTGTAGAACCAGAAGAAATAAGCCCTGCGTACAGCTGGGTGTGGCCGCTGCCCTCCCAAGAGAGAGAAAGAAAATTTTGCTTTGATTCATGTACCAACACCATAAACAAAAATTATCAAGGACAGTCTATAGCTCTAAAAGAACAATCTAAAACCATAAAACTTAGAAAACCTGGGGAAAAAAATCTTCATGACCTGGGTAAGCCGAGATTTCTAATACAACACAACTAAGCACAATCTACAAAAGAAATCAATAAATCAGGTTTCTTCAAACCCCAGAACTTCTATTCTTCGGGGCTAGAGCGATAGCACAGCAGGTAGAGCGTTTGCCTTGCACACGGCCGACCTGGGTTTGATTCCCAGCATCCCACATGGTCCCCCGAGCACTGCCAGGAGTAATTCCTGAGTGCAGAGCCAGGAGTTAATCCCTGTGCCTCGCCGGGTGTGACCCAAAAAGCAAAATAAAATAAAACAGAACTTCTATTCTTCAAGAGACACTGTGAGAATGAGACAATCCACATGAAGGTAAGTGCTTGCAAACCTGGGTCTCAGCAAGAATGTGTATCCAGGGTACATGAAGAACTCAAGCCTTAGCGATGTGTTTTTTTTTTTTTTATTACTTTTAAATGGGTAAAAGATCAACATGTTTTACTAAAGATACAAAAATGAAAGATGAGCATATGAAAGTAGCTCTTTACTTGTAACTGATTAAATACAAATCAAAAGCATCTATTAGAACGTTCCTGCCCAGAACCAGGGCCGGTACGATGGCTTGAGAGCAGGCGTGCGGCTGACCGTGCAGTCAGGGGACATAGGCACGCTTCCCACACTTCCCACTGCTGCGAGACCCCTTAGAGCAGAGCTGAAACAGAAACAGATGAAATCCAAGCGTCTGTCCTGATCCAGACTGGTAAGAATATGTAGGATCTGGGGCCGGAGTGATAGCACAGTGGATGGGGCACTAGCCTTGCACACAGCCAACCTGGGTTCTAACACTGGCACCCCATGTGGTCCCCCGATCACTGCCAGAAGTGATGCCAGAGCACAGAGGCAGAAGTGAGCCCTGAGCACTGCAGGTGTGCAGGTGTGCCCCGCCCCACAACCCCCCTTTCCAAAAGAAAGAGGATCTTCCACTACAAATATAAAACTGGAGAGGATTTGGAACCATCTGGAAAGTTTGAAAGTGGCACATACAGGGACCAGAGTAATACTACAGCAGGTAAGGTGTCTGCCTTGCACACAGTCAACCCCCGTTTGGTCCCTGGCACAAGATGGTGCCAGAATGAGGCAGGAATAGTCCCTGAGGAGAGACAGGAGTAAGCCCTGAGTGCAGCTAAGTGCAGCCCAAACAGAAACCAAGCATGCTGAAAGGAGCCAGCAAACGGGCAGAGCCGCAGCACAGCAGGAAGGGCACCGGCCTGGCGACCGGCCTTGTGCCCGAGCAGCAGTGGGTGTTGCCAGGGTACAGAGGCCAGACCGTGCGACTCCAGTTACGGAAACGAAGAGCTGGAGATGGCCTACCACAGGCGTGGGCCTGGCCTTGCGCACAGCTGGCCTGAGTCGGGTTCAATCCCCACAGGACCCAGCTCCAGACCATGCACCCGAGTTCCTCAAGAAATGCAAAAACTGACCTTCAGGCCCTGAGCACGGCTGGGTGTGGCCCAAAAGTCTGACACTTCAGAATGCTGATTTTAAACAACCCACAGATGATGGGAAACAGTAAAATAGGTAGCAACAGCAATTCCGGTAACCCCGACAGACTCCAGCACTGTTACAAAACATCACCTCAGCAGACTCCGCTCATTATCTCACCAGAAAATTAGTCATATCCAGAAAACCGAAATAAACTTACTCATTTTAGCTGTCTTAAAAACAAATTTATAAAACTCATTATCCACACAAGTTTATTTTAGACACCCAAGTCATGTCAGGACCCTGGGGCCCAGAGAGCTGGGACAGCACGGTGGGCACTTGCTTTGCATGCGGCCAACCCAAGTTCAGTCCCCAGGACCACACTATGTTCTCCCAAGCACTGTCGCGACTAACTCCTGAGCACAGAGGCCTGAGCACCACTAGTCCGCCCAAAGCTGACAGGAAGGAAAGAAGGAAGAGAAGAGAGGGGAGGGGAGGGGTGAGGTCAGGAGTAACCCTTCAGCTTCACCAGGTGTGGTCCAAAAAATAAAATGTTTAGGAACAAAGAAAGGTTAGAATCTTCTGAGCACAGAAATCAAATAGACCCCCAACTCGGCAGATTCTATTCTGCTGCCCAGAGTGAAGGCCACCGTGCCCTCTACCAGGGCTCTCTCCACCTGCAGCTGCTCGGACCTGGGCACCCGTCCATCAAGGAAAGCTCTCCTCAGTCTAGACATCCGCTGCACTGCCTCGCCCTCCCATCCCCGAACTCTGCGGCTTCAGGCCTGTATTTCCGTGGAAGTCCCACAGAAGGAGTCTTCCCTCTCAGAGGTACCCACAGTGGCATTTACTGAATAAACGCACCCAGCGTTGGTGAACGCTGACAATCAACACAGAAAGTGGCCCTGCAGCCTAGCCCAGCCCTGAGAAACAGAATTTCACTTGTGATTTGTCTCTTCCAGTTTCTTTCCAAAAGGGAAGTCACGGTTCCGAGGGCAGTGCTGAGGGCCTGGGGTTAGAAAGACGGACGTCAGCCGGCCGTGTGTGCTGAGGGGCCAACGGGCAGGCCACAAGGCAGGCCCCCTACCTAGGCCCTGAGGCTGGAGAGACAGAACAGCAGGCAGGGCGCTTGCCTTGCACATGCCCAACCTGGGTCAGAACCCCAGTATCCCACAGGGTCTCCTGAGCACCGCCAGAAGTAACCCCTGAGCATTAACTGTGGACCCACACACCAAAAAAAATAAAGAAAGAAAGAAGAAAAGGGGAGAGAGACATCCCAGGCTCCTTAATTTCTAACTTTCTCAAAGAAGTAGAGAAAAAGAGTCTCAAACACTAGCTACTGGTATTACTGTACAGGCCCGCAGGAGTTAAACAGGTTCTCTGGGGAGTGGTAGAGTAGGAGAGGGAAGGCACTTGCCTTGCACGCGGCTGACCCTGTGCCAATCCCAGGCACCACTCCACCCACCAGCAGACTGAAGAGCCCCGTCTCCAGAAAGGACAGAAACAGGGGCCGGAGCGATAGCACAGCGGGTAGGGCGTTTGCCTTGCACGCGGCCGACCCGGTTTCGATCCCCGGCATCCCATATGGTCCCCCAAGCACCGCCAGGAGTAATTCCTGAGTGCAAAGCCAGGAGTAACCCCTGAGCAAAAAAAAAAAAAAAAAAAGAAAGGACAGAAACAAACCACCAGCATGGAGCGACCGGACAGAACGAAGGCACTCACTTTGCACACGGCAGACCTGGGTTCAATCCCCAGCATCCCATACGGTCGCCCAGCACCACCAGGTGTGACTCCTGAGTGCAGAGACAGGAGTACTCCTGAGCACTACTGCGTGTGACCCAGAAACAAACTAAAAACCCCACCAGAATGCACTCCAGCACACCCCCCCCCACGCCCGCCCCCCACAGAGCTTCCCTTGGACAGAAGTCCTTCAGCAACTGACCGCACGGAGCAGGGAGGAGGAGGGGTAAGGGGCTCTGGACTCAACAGTCCAAGCCCGACGTCCAACTAGTAATGGGACCTTGGACAAAGTCCCTCGGTCAGAGTCCACCTTTTGCAGAAGTAACTGCAGGCAGTAAATAAATGTGCCTTGACAATGTGAAGTTCTCTTCTAGATTTTTTTGGAGGAAGGGCCTCACTGGTGGTGCTCAGCAGAGACTCCCAGGTCAGTGCTCGGGAAACATTCACAGCAACTCAAGGAGAGCATGCTGTGTTCACTCATCCCAGGGCTCCTGCGTGCAAGGCCTGCACTCCAGCCACTGAGTTAGCTGCCGGGCCTTCCGTGAGGATGCTAAGGTTTTGTTAACTCCTCAGTATCAACAAAAATAGCTAAGACCTACCCAGCAATCGGTGTCGACAGAAACTATTCCAGAGAACCTTACACAAGCTAAAACTGTGCAACTATTTACCCCTACTCTACAGACTGAGAAAACACAGGCGCAGGCATTAACTCACCTGCCCCAAATCAAAGCCCTAATAAATGGCAGAGGCGAAAAACCACACAGTGAGGTAGCTTAACTCTCCAGCATCACAGCACTGTAATTAGCTATGCTGCATGGTAATAAAATCACAACAGAATCATGAGGTTTGAGCAAGGACTTAAGAATGTTAGTTGGCATCTGGGGCTGGAGAATACAGCAGGTAGGACGCTTGCTTTGCACACTGAGGACCCGGATTTGATACCTGACACCCCACACATTGTCAGGAGTATAACCCCTGAGCATGGCAGGGTGTGGCCCAAAAACAAAAAAAATAATTTTAGCATCAAGGGTGAGGCACAGTCTAGAGCGTCTGCCTCTGCAGTGTATGGACCCGAGTTCAAATCCCCGGTATCCCACATAAGCGAAGCACAATCCGAGCAGCAAGATCCCGCTCCTGGGTGCCACCAGAGGTTCCCAGCCACAACACGGCAGGTGTCTGTAAGCACC
Organism: Sorex araneus; assembly: GCF_027595985.1. NCBI lineage: Eukaryota > Metazoa > Chordata > Mammalia > Eulipotyphla > Soricidae > Sorex > Sorex araneus. Next base: position 201,994,563 of record NC_073303.1, read on the forward strand.
TCAAAAACGGTGTGACCCCAAGCAACATTCCTACTAAACAGAAGTGCAGTGTGAACACAGCCAGGAAGCACAGCCCTGGGGATCTCTCATGTGCCTGGACAGAGGGCAAGGAGCTGCTCCCTGGCACTTCACGGTGCAGCCCCCACACAGAGACGCTCTGGGCGTGTCCAGCCCTCCCCCACCCCCCCCACCCCCGTCACCGCAAGCTCCGCGACAGGAGCGCAGAGCTCAGTGAGCCCAAACCCTGGCACTGCTCCGTGCAAGCCACACGCAAACTCCTCAGGTGACAAGCCTGCAGGGCCCAGAGAGACAGTACAGGGGCTTAGCCCCTCGCCATGCACACGCCCGACCCAGGTTCAAGCCCCAGCATCCCCGAGAGTCCCCCAAACATTGCCAGAAGTAACCCTGAGCCATCACTGGGTGTGGCCCCAAGATTCTTTATAAGGAAAGTCTCAGACTTAAAAGGGACTGCAAGGCAAAATAAATCAATAAATAAATAAGTAAATAAATAAAGATGGACCGGAGCCATAGTAGAGAGGGCAGGGCACCCGGGTTCAATCCCCAGAACCCCATTAGTCCACAGAACCTGCAGGAGTAATCCCTGAGTGCAGAGCCAGTATTAAGCCCTGAGCAATGCCAGGTGTGGCCCAAAACAAACAAAAAAAAAAAACGTTAACCAAAAACAAAGAGGCCCCCAGCACGTGCGAGCCCGAGGCGTCAGAGAGCCCGCAGCTGGGAGAGCGCAGCGGAGCGTGTGAGCAACAGAAACGGCCACCACGGTCTAACAGGTGTGCCAGCCCCCACTAACAAAGGGAGAGGTTGGCCAGACTCAAACACAGCAGGCCAGATTCGTGCCATGATGCTACAACTACGTTATGTGGAGCAAAAAAATTTGCATTCGAAATACCACTTCCCTATTTCTCTACTTCAAAAGAAAGGGGCCACACCGACGGCTCAGGTGGTAGAGTCCAAGTTTAGTGTGTGAAGCCCACTTCCACCTGCACACAGACACTAGTCACCCCTGGCGTGGCACTGGGAGCTCAGGAATCTATGAACCTGACCCATTAAAATAAGACAGGTAAGCCAGAGCAGGTAGGGCCTGGCCTTCACGTGGCTGACCCAGGTTCGATCCCCAGCATCGGATATGGTCCCGAGGCTGCCAAGGGCGATCTCAGGAGTCAGAAGTAAGCCCCGAGCACTGCTAGGCTGGCCCCAAACCAAAACTGAGACGGTAAATCACTGGGATTCTACTTTATACGTGCCTAATGTAATGATTCTTGTTCGAGGCCCCTCTGTGGGTGCTCAAGGCCAGATTCGTGCTTGGCTCTCGGGACTGGGTGTGGTGCTGGGGATCAAACCCAGGTTGGCCGCATCCGAGCCGAGCGCCCCAGCCCCTGTGCTATCACTCCAGCCCGAGGGACTTAATGCCCACTTAGCCTGCAGTCAGACGGCACTGGCCAAGACTTCGGATGTCCCAACAGGCACAAGACCCCAAGACTTGAAGCAGCATCAACAGGGCGGAGTCCGGGTTCGATCCCAGCGCCTCACCGTAAGGTCTCCTGATCACTGCCAGGAGCAGTCCCTGAGCACTGCTAGCTAAGGCCCAAAAAGAATCACAAGAAATCAGATACACAAAATCTCAGTGTTCAGTAACCAAACTCTGCTGAACCTCAACAAGCAGCATCAAACGTTATTTCAATGATCCTAAGGGCGTACCAAGTCCCAGGAAGTATAACTAGATGTACGCTGACTACACGGTTCCCTGTCCCACACATTTTTAATTATGCCAACCACTCAAAGACGCTACTGCTCTCTCGCTTAACACTATCTTGAAGATCGTAGGAAATCACAGCTGAAGACGTAACTCTCGGCAACACCCTGAAGCCCAGGAGGGCATCTGTGAAAGAAACTCAGCTACTTGTATCCCTAAGCAGAACAGCACGACGACCTGACCACACGTGAGAACACATGTGATCCTGCCCAACTTTAACTACCACCTGCAGGCTGGCATGACATGTAGGCTGAGAGCCCCAGGGAGTCTGCATCCCTGGCCACTTTCCCACAGGCAGAGCAGCTCGGAAGCCCCGGCCACAAGTGCCTTCGGGGGAGGCCAGGACAGGCTGAGAGGAAAAGGACACCAGCAAACTGAAAGCTGCTGAGCAGAAGCATGAAGCAGAGCATGGTCCTAGGGAGTCAGGGAAGCTGGCAACTCTGCTAAGCGCAGGCATTCCAGGAATCTCACCAGGGACCAAACCCCAGTCTGCTGAGGGGAAGGTCTAGTTCCCACCCTAGAAAGGTGTGAAGCGGAGAGCCAGAAGCATCTAAAGCTGGGACAAAACCCAGAAACAAGTAGTTATCATCAACAGCCGGAGAGCACCTTCTTTCCTGGGGATCAGCCTGTTACTTAGCCTCTACCCTTGACAAAAAATGCTGACGCTTATTTCCAAAGACGAAACACACAAGACCCGAAGAGCCAAGGTCCAGCAGGGCTGGTCAGGAACAGCAGCCCAGAGTCAGTCCCCACACTGGTCACTCATCAGCCACTGTCTCTTCAAAGGCATTCTCTGCTCGTCTTTCCTTTCCACCTGGAACGTCACTATTTGATATACTACAGACTCATGAGCACATACACCACTGACACACGACACCCCCACCCCAAACCAAGGTCCTAAGACTGCAGCCGGGCCGCCCCTCAAGCTCTGCCGGGGCAATGCCCATAGATGGGGAGCCCCAGCACCACCGGCAAATCCCCTAGCCCAAAAAATAAAACTTCACCACGGGCCAGAGGAAAAGCTCAAGGGGTAGATGGGCTTTGCAAGTGGGAGGCCAGCAGCGCCCAGGCACATCAGGAGGTCCGGAGCTGCCCCAGGTGCTCCAAGAAGCGCCCCAAACAGAGAAGAAACAAAAGAGAAACATGCCTGGGGGCTGGCGATCGCACAGCTGCTAGGGCCCCCAGGACCGCCCAGGCTCACCAGGAGAGATCCCCAAGTGCAGAGCCACAGCCAGGCATGGCCAGAAACAAACACCCAAAGAGAGAAATACGCCTCATCTAAGTGAACCCAGGCAGCTCGAACCCATAAACCTGACCAGCAGGGCTCTTTTCTACAGGAGCGTCGGTCCTCGCACCCCTGGTGCGGCGAGCGGAGAGGCGCCAGGGCAGGCCAACAAGGCCGAGAGCTGAGCTCCAGCACGGTCCCGTGCCCTGCACTCGCAGCCAGGCCGGGTCCTGTCCCCCGCACCCCAGATGGCCTCCTGAGCCCCACCAGGAAGTGATGCCTGAGTGCAGAGCCAGGAAGACGCCCTGAGCACCGCCAGGAGTGGCCCCCGAAAAATTAGAAAAAAAGGCAGACCAAATCAACCAATGACACATCACAGCCACGAGAGTCTAAAACGACCGGATAGCAACACCTGAGCCTTCACGCGGCTATATTAAAAAGCAACTTTTAGGGCCTGGAGAGAAAAGAAGGCAGGTGTGGTGTTTGCTTTGCGCACCCTTGAGCCCAGAGCGCCCCCGGGGGTGGTGCAAATAAAACAAAAACAAAAACAAAGAGTGGCCAAGGTGAAGGACGCGGCAGGCGGGGAGAGCAGCAAGAAGCTTTTACTAGGCTGCGGAGGGAACAGGCTAGGAACGCTTGGGGGGGGAGGCTGGAGCGAGGCGGGAGTGGGGGGGATGGATGATGTTGGGGGGCGGTGGGCGTTTCTCCTGGGCTCAGACCCCAGCGGGGCTATTCCTAGGGAAACAAGTGGCCGGAACAATCAGAGGCAGCCAATCAGAGGCGGCCTTACAAGTCGGCGCGCCGGGGCCTGCCGCGAGCCGCTCTCTGAGTGGCCGGCGCGGGCCGGGCCGCGCGCACGCGCGCCGCGCGCCCTCGCCATAGGCGGCCGCACCTGGGGGGCGCCTCCCCGCGGCGGCGGCGCCCGGCGCACGGTCGCCCCCGCCCGCCGCGCCCCCCGTCCCGCACCCGAGGCCGTTTCCTCCCCAAAGCAACCCCCGACAGCGCCTCGCGGCCGCGCGCGCGGAGAGCCGACCCCCCCGGGGCGGGGGCGGGGGCGGGGGAGGGGGAGGGTGCCGGGCGGGGGGCGCAGGTGCGAGGAGGGTGCGCCCGCGCCCCCGGGTCTCACCAATTCCTCGTAGCTCCTGCTGTGCTCGTGGCCCTCCCAGTCCAGCCTCTTGGGCAGCAGCTGCAACGACATGGGACGCGCCCGGTGACCCCCGCGCCGGGCGGGCGGGGGCGGGGCGGGGGCGCGCGCGGGCGGGGGCGGCGGCACCCACCTGGTACTGCTCCAGCTCCTGCACCAGCACCTGCGGCCGAGAGACGCGCGTGAGCGGGAGGGCGACCCCCGGGCCCCCCCCTCCCTCCCGCCCGCCCGCCCGCCGCCCGCGCCCCCGCGCCCCGCGCGCGCGACTCACCTGCGCGGCCCTGCGGCACGGGCCGGCCGACAGGTAGCGGGCGATGAGGAAGTAGAGCTCTGCGGGGACAAGGGGGCGGTGAGGGGCGGCGCGGGCCGGCGGGCGGGGAGGGGGCGCGGGGCGGCGCGGCTTACCCGACTCGACGAGGGGCACCGGGCGCCGGGCGGGCGCGGGCTCCGCCATGGCCGGGCGCGGGCCGGGGGGCGCGGGCGAGCCGGGCGTGGAGGCCGCGCCGAGGCCTGAGCGGGGCCGGCGTCCCTCTACCCGCGGCGCGCCGCCGCCGCCGCCATGCCGTGCGCGCTCCTCGGCCCGCCGCCGCCGCCTCCGCGGGCCCCGCGCCGGCGCGCCACGAAAAGTAGTCCCTGCGGGAGGGGCCGGCGCGCCGCGCCCCGCCCCGCCCCGCCCCGGCCCCGCGCGCCTCCCCGCCCCCGGCCCGCCCGCCGCCGCCGCCGCCGCGGGACTGCAGGGCTGGCGGGCGGGCCCCGGGGGGCGGCCGGGCGGCCGCGGGGGCGGCGCGGTGGGGGAGGGGCGCGAGCGTGGCCCGGATCCCTGCGCGCTGTGAGGCGGCCGCCCGGCCATTGTGAGGCGGCGGCGCGGCCGCCCGGGGCTGCGCGGCGGGCGGGGCGCGGCGGGACGAGACCCCCCGCCCCACAGGGACCCGCGTCTCACAGGGGTCGCTCGCCTCACAGGGACCCCTGCCACACAGGGGACTCTACCTCACGGGACCCCGCCTCACAGAGACCTGCGTCTCACAGGAGCGAGGCCACACAGGGGACTCGCCTCACAGGGGTCGCCCGAGGACGCCCGCCTCACAGGGGACGCCCCCTCATAGGAGACCCCCGCTACAACCAAGGGACACCACCTCACGTGGGGGGGACGCCCGCCACACAGGGGACGGGACACTCCCGGCCAGACCCTTTCGCGGATGCACCCCGCGCACACACCATCTGTGGAAGATCGCGCGAAATTTTTAAGCCTGGACCCGTCTCCTTCCCCCACCCCCACCCCGCGCTGGCAGACACGTTGGCCAGGTGGTGAGGTCAGGGGGGACGCCCCAGCAGAAGGACGCCGCTGCGAGGTCTCCCTGTCCCCACACTGCCGCAGCGCCTCAACCTCAGCTGCCCCTGACCCCAGGGTCTTCACCTCCAGGGACCTGCGCAGAGCACAACCCCCACCCCGCCCCAGAGAAAGGAGTTAAGGAAAATACGGCAGAAGGTGAAGATTGTCACCTGCAAAAAAATACCCCACTCCCTCCCCTCTGAGGGACAGCGCCTGAGGACTCGGACCCTGCCCACAGCCCCGCCTTCCTTGGAAGTGCGACCCTTGCGGGATTGAGGGTGTCTTCTGGAAGGCAACAGTAGTGGAGACACAGGATGTCCTTGTGTGGCCCTGTCAGGCTCTGGGCGCTCAGCAGATGCGACTAGGACTCCCCCAGCTGCAGTGGGGCAGAGGCCAGCACCACCGACCTTGGGCCTTCCGAGTGGGAGTGGGAGAAGTGTTACTTGTGTGACTCGGAGCCCTGCACCTCGGAGCGCGCCTGCGTCCTGCGCCCCTGCCCCCAGGTTGTGAGGACTGAGGGATCCTGAGCTGCCTGTCCAAGGCCCGCAGTTACCCTCTCTCCAGCAAATGACAGGTTGACTGGGGAGCACGGAAAACACGTCTGGGCAAGCGCATTGGCAGTCCGGTCTTATCAGCTAACACCCTGGGCGACAGAAATGACAGGGTGGAGGAGTGTCAGCTTTGGCCATCAAAGACTCCAGCCAAGGACACAGGGGAGGCATGGAGGCAGATAATGACCAGCTTAGGGGGTGAGGCTGGAGGTGGAGCAAGCTGCCAGTGGGAGGCAGAAGATGCTGGAGACCAGTGGATTCCAGGCAGAGAACCAGGAAGACTGGAGTAGCACTTAGTACTTGAGGTGCTCAAACCTAGATGGCTCCTTGAATGAGACCAATAGGCCTGACCGACAGTACAGCGGGTAGGCCGTTTGCCTTGCATGCGGCCCACCTGGTTTCAATCCCCAGCATCCTATATGGTCCCCCAAGCACCGCCAGGAATAATTCCCGAGCACAGAGCCAGGAGTAACCCCTGAGCATCGCTGGGTGTGACCCCAAAAGCAAAATAATAATAATAGTAATTAAAATCTAAAAGTGGGAGCCATTAGAAGGTTCTAGCTAGACCAGGAGAGATGAGTTTTCGTTTTAGCTTAGTACGGAGAGCTAACTTCCAAGAGGCAGAAGGGTCATAGAATCTGAGGAGGCTTTGGTAGTTCAAAGTTATGCCGCCAGCTGACAGAGGGCACAGCAGGCTGGGGCTAAAAGGATAACTACATGGAACAGCTCCATCCGCTGGAATTACTTGGCGTGATTTCCTCTGGAACAGAACAGCGTGCTTCTGCTAGGAGGTTACCAAAGCTTAGCAAACGACAAAGACATAAAGGGGAGAATTTAAACTTTGAGACTTGCCGAGGACTTGGGTATTTCAGTTTGGAACAGTATCATAAACATATTTTAAAGTCTCAGTATTGAGAATTCCAGTGTGGGCAGAATCCTAACCAGACTTAGTTCCTAAGATGTGTCTCCTTTAGGGGCTGGAGCAATAGCACAGCGGGGAGGGCGTTTGCCCTGCACGCGGCCGACCCGGGTTTTATTCCCAGCATCCCATATGGTCCTCTGAGCACCGCCAGGAGTAATTCCTGAGTGCAGAGCCAGGAGAAGCCCCTGTGCATCGCCAGGTGTGACCCAAAAAAAAAGCAAAAAAAAAAAATGTGTCTCCTTTAGAAAACATACGATCTAATGATGCCATTCTGACAGGTCTGACCATTGGGGGGGAAACTACAAATAATGATGGTGAGTTTTCTGTTGAAAATTGAGTGTAATCAAAGTAAGGAGAGAGTAAAGTGAAAATCATCTGCCACACAGGCAGAGGGGGAGTGGGAGTGGGGTATCCTGGGGTTCTTGGTGGAACATGTGCACTGGTGAGGGGATGGGTATTTCATCATAGTATGACTGAGACTTGACCCTGAAAGCCCTGTAACTGTTCTCATGGTGACTCAATTTAAAAAAATAATTTTTTAAAAATAAAAATAAAAATAGAACTGCTTACTAAAAAAAAAAAAAAAAAGATGTCTCTCCTTTACAGGGTTTTTTTTGTTTTGTTTTGGTTTTTGGGCCACACCCAGCGATGCACAGGGGTTACTCCTAGCTCATGCACTCAGGAATTACTCCTGGCGGGGCTCGGGGGACCATATGGGATGCTGGGAATCGAACCCGGGTCGGCCGCATGCAAGGCAAACACCCTACCCGCTGTGCTATTGCTCCAGCCCCTCCTTTACAGTTTACTTTGTACCCATGAGAGATGCTATACCCAGATTGGAAATAGAGACTGGATTTCTTTGTTTTTGTGCCATACCTTGTGGTGCTCAGGTATCACTCCTGTTGGTATTTGGGGGCTACCATATGGCCAGATGAACCCGGACTGGCTGCAAGCAAGTCAAGTGCTCTAATCCCTGTACTGTCCCTCCACCTTCTCAAAAGATTTCTAACAGTATCTTCCCTATTTAATTCTTAGATAACAGTGACCCCAACTGAACTCCCTCCTAACAATAAAAGGATAGAAGAGGGTTCTATCAATCCACGTTGGCTGGTGCTACCCTGAGCCCCATCAGCAGTGATCCCTGAGTGTAGAGCTGAGAGTAAGCCCTGAGCACTGCTGGGTGTGGCACAAAAAATGGAAGGAGAAGGGAAGGATGAGAAGAAAGAGAAGAACCTTAGACACTGATCTCTCTTGCTTGAATTTTTGATGGCTTTTTCCTTTCTGGAGAAGCCCATGTTCTATCTTGAACACATACTTCCATTCTTCCCTCACATTTTTCTTAGTTTAGATTAAAACTACTCATGTGCCAGGAGTAACCCCTGTGCATCGCCAGGTGTGACCCAAAAAGAAAAAAAAAAAACTATCTTTGCTTTACTCTTTTTTTTTCTTTTTCTTTTTGGCGATGCACACCTGGCGATGCACAGGGGTTATTCCTGGCTCTGCACTCAGGAATTACTCCTGGCAGTGCTCAGGGGACCCTATGGGATGCTGGGGATCGAACCCAGATCAGCCGCATACAAGGCAAACACCCTACCCACTGTGCTATCGATGCAGCCCCTCTTGCTTTACTTTAAAAAAGAAAAACAGGACCTAGTCCCCATGAGTAACTCAGTGTCTGAGCTGGTCTCTGGTTCTGGCAAGAATCCTTCCTCCAGGGACCAGAGAGAAACTATAGGGGTTAAAGCTTGCATATGGGGGCTGGAGCGATAGCACAGAGGGTATCTGCAATTTGCCTTGCATGCGTCTCGGGTTCTATTCCCAGCACCCCATATGGTCCCCCGTTCATCGCCAGGTGTGACCCAAAAAGAAAAAAAAAAATTTTTTTTGAAAACTTGCATGTGGTCCCATAAGCACGACAGGTGTGACCCAAACTTTCTCCCCTAAAAAAATTTCCTTCCGGGGGCCAGAGAGAGCTGTGGTTGGGCCACTTGCCTTGCACCCAGCCATGGAGGGTTCAGTCCCCAGCACAACATACCCTCCCCTGAACCTCACCAAGAGTGATCTCTGAGTGCAGAGGCAGAAGTAAATCCTGAGTAAGCTGAATTCGTCCCCCTCCCCCCCAAAAAAATCCCTCCCTCCTACAACTGAATCTAGGCTATCACAAAGCACAGGCTCTGATTTGCTTTAGGACAAGTTGAAATAAATATTAGAATTCGCCACAGCCTAGTTCTCTGGAAAGCTCACCAGGTTACTGCTTTTAAGCAAGTTCGGAAGCTCTCAGCAGCTGGGGCTTCTGAACACTGTCACCCTTCTCCACTAGCAGGAAGCCACGCGCACTCAGACCGTGGCAACAGCCTCTCCTGGAGAAACTTCGCTAATGTCACAAGCACCTGCTCCTGCCAGGTTCCCCGTCATTTGCTTCCTTTGCCAAGAGAAAGCTGGCGCTGCAGCCAGGTGTGGCTCAGAAATCCAAAGGAATAAAAAGAAAGTGGTCAACCAGACTTAGAAGACTTGGGAATTTGTCCAGGGTGCTGGCTCAAGGGCTGGAGTACATCCTGGCATGTGGTGACCCTGAGTTCAATCCCCAGTACCGCATGGTGGGCCCTGGAACAGCTGGGTCCAGATAGCACATCACTGCCCTAGCAGTCAACCTTCAGGTTCACACCGTCAGGCCAAGGATCATTGCTGAGCACTACCTGAGAACCCCTCCACCCCAAAAGACAGTTTGCTGGAGGATGAAACTCAATTTGAGGTTTTTTTGGTGTTTTTTTTTTTTAGCTTTTTTGGTCACACCTGACAATGCACATGGGTTACTCCTGGCTCTGAACTCAGGAATAACTCCTAGCGGTGCTCAGGGGACCATATGGGATGCTGGGAATCGAACCCAGGTTGGTCACGTGCAAGGCAAATGCCCTACCCGATGTGCTATCGCTCCAGCCCCAAAATCGGTTACTTTAAAAAAAAAAAAAAAAGAGGGGCCGGAGCAATAGTACGGCAGCGGGTAGGACGTTTGCCTCGCATGCGGCCGACCCAGGTTCGATCCTCAGCATCCCATATTGTCTCCCCAGCACCGCCAGGAGTAATATCTGAGTGCAGAGCCAGGAGTAACTCCTGAGCATTGCTGTGTGATCCAAAAAGCAAATAAACGAGTAATAAAGTATTGGGGCTGTCCTTCCAAGTCACTCCTTGGGAGAATATTCCAGACAGAACATCTGGAGAACCAACAAGCCTGCCTCTTAACAGGAGTAGCCCTCAGAGAATGGGCGGGATTGAGGATGTGGGCCACGGTGCCTGCTTGCCTTGTGTGTGTCTGAGTCTGGTTGCATTCATGTACCTCTAGGCATGCCTCACCCACCCTCTACCCCCACCCCGCCCACACACACACAGTAGCTGAGGGTCAGGTTTTGGTTTTGAGTGGGGGAATTGTTCAAACCATACCATGGTGGGGGTCCTCCTGGCTCTGTGCACAGGGTTTATTCCTAGCAGTGCTCAGGGACTGAACCAGGGTCATCGGCACACATCCCCCTGTGCTCTCTCTGAGGGAGTTTAAAAATGAGATATGGGGATGGTGAGCAGTGGTCAGGCAGAGGAACTCAGACACATCATTTGAGCTGGTGTCAATCTGTGCATATGTGTGTTCGCGGAGCTAAAGGGCAGCCAGCAAACATGGGGGAGTAGCCTGGGGAGGGACTCGTGTTCACAGTCTGTGTGGCGACAGGAGTCAGGGTCCCCTTGAACTTAGTGAGCATGATAAGAAACCCGGACTGAAGGCCTGGAGGGAATCAAGGCCCACTAAGTCCTGCATCCCTCGAAAATCGGGAGACACACACAGGCCTTGTGATGAACGTGGGCCTAGCAAGACATGCCCCAGGCCAGCCCAGATCTGCAGAGCACTTTTTCAGGAGGAAGACGCAGCTCACAAAAGGGAGGCCCTGGGAGCGTGCGGCGCTGCCCCCACCCCTGGTCCGGTCATCTTTCCCTCTGGAACCTTCCCTCCCTTTCCAACTCCCAAGCAGCTGTCCCCTAATGCTTCGTGTCCCTGCATCCCTCAGCAAATTGTTTCCACATTTATCTCAGCCTGTCCCCTGGCTCGGGCCCTGCCCGTTCCCGTGTTGCGGGCATCAGCCCAGCTCTGCCTCCGGGTCTCACCAGCCCTTCCTCCGCAAAGTTTCCGGCGGTGCTGCCCAGAGAGAACCCAGGGGGGCTGGCCAAGCCCGAAGGAGTCCGCCGCGTCTGGGTGTGATCACTGAGCAGCTTCCTGGGCTCACTGTGGGACCCGGACTTCTTTCCTTTTTCTTGTCATCTTTTCAGTGGAACTGTCAGCGGGTTGGTAACATTTATTGAATGTTTCTACATCCGGATGCAGCTTCGTTCTTTGGGTGACCATCAGAGATAACGTCAGAGCACAGAGCACTGTGCAGTGGGGACCCTTATCCATGTGTCCCTGTGCATCCAGCCAGTTTCCCCCAGGTTCCCCAAGGGAGAGCATAGACTCCCCAGACCCCTCCCATCCCGTCTGTCAGGAGCTCAGGATCCCTGGCCCTCGGGGTGTCCGGGAAGACCAGGATGCAAAGCCCTGGAGCAGGTGGCCTCACCTGCCAAGCTGCGACTGCCACTGTGGAGGGCAGCGAGGGGAAAGGTCAGTGGCCCACAGGCAGGACAGAGGCTGCAGAGACTTCCACATGGGAACCGGGAAGAAGGCGGGGCGCCAAGGTCACTGGGTCACTCGGCTGGTGACTCTCTGACAAGGGCTCAGCACACACTGTGGGCAGGGCAAGGACTTCCTGTTTACGTGATGACATCCAGCACCTAATTGCAGTAATCAGGAGCTCTCAACTTGGAGGAAGCTCCCGATTCCCGCCCCCTCAGCTAAGGACAGCTTGGCTGGGAGCAGCCTGAAACCCACAGCCTAAAAAAAAAAAATCTTTATTGGGGTTTGGGGCGGGAGGGGGCTTTTCCCCTGAGCTCCATCCCAGCAAAATTAGTTTAACTTTTCCAAAGTCACCGAAAGCTCTGGGACACGAATACTGGTTAAGAGAGGAGGGGGAGGCCCGGAGCATAGCACAGCGGGGAGGGCGTTTGCCTTGCACGCGGCCGACCCGGGTTCGATTCCCAGCATCCCATAGGGTCCCCTGAGCACCGCCAGGAGTGATTCCTGAGTGCAGAGCCAGGAGTAAACGGGTGTGACCCAAAAAGCAAAAACAAAAAGGAGAGGCGGGGAAAGGATCTGCAGGAACAGTACAGTGGCCTGTTGCATCTGCCTTGCAAGCACGAGTTCGAGTCTCCAGTGTCCCGCGTGCACAGAGCAGACCCTGGCCGCTCTGTTGTTGGAGCCCAGGAGCTCTGCCGCCTGGCTAAGGAGCCCGGCCTTCAAGTGGTTCCAGGTGTGTGAGCACCGCAACGACAGGATGTGCAAACAGCAGAGCCAGGGGTACCCACCACTTGAGCGCAGGTGCCAGAGACTTGGCTAAAGAATGCAGCCCCCGGCTGGGAGCACTGCAGCTGCAGTTTGCATAAGGAGTGCCAGCTTTGGTGAGCCGAGCTGATGAGTGCCCAGGTAAGCCGCACAGCAGGGAGTGTGCAGGGGCTCCAGTCCTGGCAGCAGGGGTGAAGGGAGAGGGGAGGGGTAATGCAAGTGTCATTAAGAACGTCTTAGGGGGACTGGAGCAATAGTCTATCAGGGAGTTCGCCTTGCATGCGGCCGACCCAGGTTCTACCCCTGATATCCCAAATGGTTCCCCGAGCATCACCAGGAATGATTCCTGAGTGCAGAGCCAGGAGTGACCCCCAAAAGGCCAAAAATAAAATAAATACAAATAAAAACATCTGAGAGATGCTGAAGCCATAGAACAATGGGTAAGACCCTTACCATGTACACAACCAGCCCACGTCTGACCCCCGAGAGCCCAGATGGTCCCCTGAGCCCTGCCTAGAGTGACCCCTGAGCACCACTGGGTATGGCCCCCAACCGAAACGCAATTAAAAGGTGTGTGACCCCTGGCACCCCGTGGTCTCCCAGCACCTCCCGGAGCAACTCCAAGCACCTGAGCACTTCCCGAAAGGACAGAAATGAGTGAAGAGGATTATGGGGCTGAGAATCCCAAATCTTGTCGATTTTCTTGACGGGTGGCAAGGAACAAGGTTCCAAGGGGAGCTCAGGAGGTCCGGGGCCCACCAGTGACTCAGATCAGTGCTGCTCGGGCCCTGTGGCACCGGAGATACCCAGAACGCCTGCAGGAGCACCCACAGTCCTAGGGGGCCTCAGCACCTGCACCCTGTGGTGCCCAGGGGACCACGTGGAAGCCAGGACGCCAGCAGACGGCAAGTGCGCTGTACCCGCTTTGAACTTGTTTCTCGCCCCCCTTTTAGTTCTTACAGGAAGGTGGTTCTTGTTAGGGAACTCTGACGTTTGAGCCTCACATTAAGCCATCCGTTGGGGGTCTGGAAGATTTCTTTGTCGTTCCTTGTTCCTTTGGGCCACCCCCCTCCCATGGTGCTCCGGACCTCCTCCTGGTTCTGCATTCACAGGTTTCTCCTGGCGGGGCATGGGGACCATACACAGAGCCCAGGCTGGTGTGTACCAAGGCGACCCTGCCTCCAGGACCACAGTGGATGCCCAGCCCTGATCCTCCCAGAATTTGTTTTTTTTTGGAGGGGAGGGGTCACACCCGGTGTTGCACAGGGGTTACTCCTAGCTCTGCACTCCAGGAGTAACCCCTATGCATTGCCACTGGGTGTGACCCCCCAAAAAAAAAACACAAAATTCCTGAGTGCAGAGCCAGGACTAACCCCTGTACATTGCCAGGTGTGACCCAAAACGCAAAAAAATAAAATATATATAATAAATAAATATATATATATATATATATATTGTTTTTGCCTTTTGTCTAGATGCAGGAAAAGATATTCCTGGGCTGGAGAGATAGCACAGGGGATTGGACACTTGCTCTGCATGCAGCCAACCAGGTTCAATGCCCAGTATCTCATATGACCCACTGTGCAATGCCAGCACTCATTCCTGAGTGCAGCTCTAGGAGTGACCCCTAAGTATCGCCAGACCCAAAAAACTTAATAAAGAAAGAAAAGAAGTAATTTTTGTTTTGGGTCACACCCACCAGTGCACAGGGATTACTTCTGGCTCTTCATTACGCACACAGTGCCGAGAAATCTTTTTATTTTGGATATACATATTCTTTATATTTGAAACAGTGTCCCTCAATAACTCTCCTGTAGAGTTTTATTGGGACGGGGTTATTAAAAAATAATATACATTCATTTATTTTTGGGAGGGAGTTTGGGCCACACCCAGAGATGCTCAGGGCTCATTCCTGGTTCTCTGCCAGGGAACACTCCTGGCAGAGTCTCATTTGGGAAGCCCAGGATCAAACCTGGCTGGGTCAGTCACGTGCAGTGCGAGTGCCCGACCCGCTGTACTGTCTCTCTGATCCCAAGAATGTAAATTTAATAGAGATGATTTCCCCCCTTGTTTTGGTTTGGGGGCTACACCAGGTACTCAGGGGCTGCTCCTGACTGCATGCTTGGTGCTGGCTTCTGCCCCCTGCCCCATAGCCAGGAGTAGAAGGGGAAGCTCGTTCCTGTCTCCCCCAAGACCGACACGCGACAGACCCACACTACCTAGTTCTCAATCACTCCATATTTGGGCTCCTCTGGCGCCTTCATTCCCAAAGAATGACAACTTCTCTCCCAGCTGCTACTGCTAGGTAAACAGTAAACGCAACTTCTGAATGGCTGCACTGTAAAATCCAAACACGATTAGCATAGTGAGAACATTTTATTCCAGCCAGTAGGTAAGGCACGTCCGGCCAAAATCAATCCTACCTTTTTAACGTCTGCTTCAAGAGGCAAATATTTCCCTCCCTGTAATCTAAATTTAGGTGCCTCCACAAAAGCATCTACATTTTTTTAAAATATTTATTTCAAGATTCCAAATAAATGCGATGCCAAGTTTAGCAACGTCAGCTCACGAGCCTATTAACCAAGGGATGTTTGCTTGCTCTGTTGTTTCACTTTTTACCCTCAAATTTTCAGTTTTCCTTTTGTTTGTCTTGGGGGTCACACCCAGCGATGCTCAGGGTATACTCCTGGCTCTGCACTCAGGAATCATTACTGCCGGCGCTCAGGGGACCATAAGGTACCACAATGAAATTGGGGAACGAACCCAGGGTGGCCCCGTGCAAAGCCCCTTACCTCTGTACTATCTCTCAGGACCCTATTATGTTTTGATTTGGGCCACACCCAGAATAACCCAGCGATGCTCAGGGTATACGCCTGGCTCTGCACTCAGGAATCACTCAGGAATAGCTCAAGGAACCGTAGGGGATGCCTGGATGGACCAGGGCGGCCGTGCACAAGGCAAGCATCTGACGTGCTGGAGTATCTCTCTGTCCTCTACCCTCAGATTTTCATTATGAATGTTCTCAAGCATTTAGAAAAACTAGAGAATGGTACAAGCTAAGCTTGATAGTCTTTTTTTCCCCTGTTTTTGGGGTCACACTTGACAGTGCTCAGGGTGTCCTCCTGGCTCTTCATTCAGGAATTACTCCAGGCAGTACTCAGGGGACCATATGGGATGCTGGGGATCAAACCAGGGTCAGCTACATGCAAGGTAAACATCCTCCCCGCTGTACTATAGCTCCCACCCCTAAACTGATAGAATCTTTCATGTAGTTTCCCAATGATCAACATCTTGCCAATTTAATTTTCCCTTCATTTATATACTGTTGTATTTTGTTTGTTTGTTTGTTTGTTTGCTTGTTGGGTTACACCTGGTGATGCACAGGGGTTACTCCTGGCTCTGCACTCAGGAATTACCTCGGGCCGTGCTCAGGGGACCACCAGGAGTAATTCCTGAGTGCATGAGCCAGGAGTAAGCCCTGAGCATCGCTGGGTGTGACCCAAAAAGAAAAAAAAGAAAAAAATTAGGGGCTGGAGCTATAGTACAGCGGGTAGAGCGTTTGCCTTGCACGCGGCCAACCCGGGCTTGATTCCCAGCATCCCATATAAAACCCCAGCACCACCAGGAGTAATTCCTGACTACAGAGCCAGGAATAACCCCTGTTCATCACTGGGTGTGATCCCCCCCCCCGAAAAAAATAACCAGCAAAACAAATAAAAATAAGGACATTGTTTTGGGCCAGCGAGGTAGGACAGCTGGTGGGGCATTTGCCTCATGCAGGCCAACTGGAGTCTAACCCCCAGCACCGCCAGGAGTGATTCCTGAGCACAGAGCCAGGAGTAACCCCTGAACGCTGCAGGGGTATGACCCCCCCCAAAAAATGACATTGTTATACGTAATTATACAACCACATCCAGGTTTGGGGGTGTGGCCTACAAACAAACAAACAAACAAAAATCACAGGGACACCTGGGGGGATGCAGTCACAGGGAAACCCACCAAACGTTTGTCAGTATTTTTTCACTCAAGTCCTGGATTCTTGGGCGCCCTCCCCCGGGTGACGGGGAGTCACTGTGGCCGATGTTTCCGTTGCGTTGACCGGGCCACTGAGGAAGCCATTCTTTCCTCACCGCTTTTGCTGTTGCTCCTGTTCTGGCTGCTGGGAAGGGTAAATGGGGGAGGGGGAGGCCAAGCCTGCCCCAAACCCATCCAAGGTGGGAGATTCCATGCTGTGCTTTTCAGGAACTTTCCATAGGCAAAGAGCTGACTCTTATCAAATTCCCTCCCCCCCTTTCCGCCCCCGCCCCCCCCCCACCCTCCCTGGCTCTTCAGGCCCCAGTGCCTTTGAAAGAGACACAGCCCCCGCCCACAGCTGGCCACCTCCCGGGATAGGGCAGCAGCCAACCAAGAACAGAACAGTCCTCGGACCAAGAGTTCACCCACAAATTTTGCGTTCCTCGGATGCTGTGTTGGTCCTGATGTCCTGATTTATGTCTGAGAAAAGAACACAGGATTCTTTTTTTTTTTTTTCCTTTTTGGGTCACACCCGGCGATGCTCAGGACTTAGTCCTGGCTCTGCACTCAGGAATCACTCCTGGCGGTGCTCGGGGGACCCTATGGAATGCTGGGGATCAAACCCGGGTAGGCCGAGTGCAAGGCAAACGCCCTCCCCGCTGTGCTATCGCTCCAGCTACCGTGGTACACAGAATTCTAAGGGACATTTTCCTGAGGATGAAAGGACGAGTCTCTGGGTTTAACACTGATCTCTCCGGGGCCAGAGTGACGGCACAGCAGGCAGGGCCTTGCCTTGCACAGGTCCGAGCTGGGTCTAATCCCTGGCGTCCCATATAGGCCACTGAGCCTCACCGAGGGTGATCCCGGAGTGCAAAGCCAGGGTAAACCCTGAACACTGTCACGTGTGGCCCCCAAGCCAAAAGCAAATAAATGACTACCTGAAGGTAGGCAGGCAGCTAGACGGGGCAGGGCCCGTGGCAATGGAATTCCTGGGAAGTAGTAAAGCCACCGGTCTGGAGTGATAGCACAGCGGGGAGGGCGTTTGCCTTGCACTCGGCCGACCGAAGTTCGATTCCCAGCATCCCATAGGGTCCCTTGAGCACCGCCAGGGGTAATTCCTGAGTGCAGAGCCAGGAGTAACCCCTGTGCATTGCCGGGTGTGACCCAAAAAGCAGAATAAAATAAAATAAAAAATAAAGCCACCGGGGGGGGGCTGGAGCGATAGCACAGCGGGTAGGGCGTTTGCCTTGCACGCGGCCGACCCGGGTTCAAATCCCAGCATCCCATATGGTCCCCTGAGCACCGCCAGGGGTGATTCCTGAGTGCAGAGCCAGGAGTAACCCCTGAGCATCGCCGGGTGTGACCCAAAAAGCAAAAAATAAATAAATAAATAAAGCCACCGGTCCTATCAGAGGCACAGCCTGTTCCCGCACAGCCCTGTCCATCCCGCAACGCCCCTCTTAACCTCTCCCCTGCTCCCGCCCCAAGTTTGTTACTAAAGGCCCCGTCCTCTCTCGGGGTCCCCCTCAGAGCTCGCCCTTGAGCAGATGCCTGGTACCAAGTATCCGGCAGCCACTATCTCACGGGAGAGTTCCAAGGCGCAGACTCCTCTGTGCTCCTCCTGCGAGGAGCCGGGGGACCCAGCCGGGGGACCTGACACGCAAAGCGCGCGCTCAGCCCTCGGAAATAGATTCCTCGTCACCCCGTGTTCCCTGAAGTTTTATTCACACAAGCCAAAATATGGAAGCCGCCCCGCTGCCCTCCCTCACTCGGAAAAACACGGAGCAATTAGAAACGAGCAGCGGATCCTCCAAGTGACCCGGATATATCTCAGCAGTGGAACCAACTCGGGGCACAAAGCCTGTTCCCAGGGTGGCCCCCTTTATCTGATGTTCTAGGACAGGCTGGACTCATCTTTGGGGAGCATGGTGAGACTTAGGGGATCACAGAGAAAGAATGCAGCAGGATGGAGCTTGAGGGTGCCGGGGGGAGGGGGAAGATGATGAGATTTTATTATTTTTTAAACTATTAGGGAGGGTTGGGGGCTGGGGCATACCGCAGTGCTCAGGGGACCTGAGGCAGGGCCAGCAGTTCAAACTGGGTCAGCTACATGCAAGGTCAGTGCCTTACTGCCCGCTCTCTCTCTCTCTCTCTCTCTCTCTCTCTCTGGCTGCCCGATCGCTCTCTCTCACTCTCTCTCTAGCTGCCCACGCTCTCTTTCTGGCTGCTGCATTCTCTCTTTCTCTCTCTCTCTCTCCTGCCTGCTCTCTCTCTCTCTCTCTCTCTCTCTCTCTCTCTCTCTCTCTCTCCTCTCTGGCTGCTGCATTCTCTCTCTCTCTCTGGCTGCCTGCTCTCTCTCTCTCTCTCTCTCTCTCTCTCAGGGAAGTGGCAAACCAGGGGGTGACGCTCCCCCAAGTTTGTTCTCCTTTACCCATGGGGCTCATTCTTTTTGTTTTTAGATTTTGGGCCACCCTCGGCAGGACTTACTCCTGGCTCTGCACTCAGGGGTCACTCCTGGCAGTGCTGCGGGGGACCCTGTGGGGTGCAGGAGATCTGATTCAGCTTGGCTACGGCAAGGTGTTGGGTCAGCCTAGAGAGACAACTTGACACCCTAGCAACTCAAACCTCAGCCCGCCAAGGGAATTTCTTGTTTGCTGAATCCCAGGAACCCAGGACAAAGGTCTAACTGCCATCCCTCCCTCACCGCCTGGCTGTCTTCACTGGGACCCGGGTGGGGGGGGAAGGGACGGGGAGGGCGGGGGGGTTGTTGATTTTCCCTCCCCTCTCCAAGCAGAGCCCCGGCAGCTGAAGACCTCCGGACCCTAGCCACAGCAATGCTCAAGGCCCCTCTCCGCACGTATATGAAGGTACCAGCATGTACCTCACGCATGAAGGTACTGGCAGAGGAACCCAGGTGTGCGGGACCCGGGGCTGAGATCTCCAAGCCTGCTCAGATCAGACTGGGCCTCTTCCGCCCAGATCCCCCATTTTCCAGTAGCTAGGTGGTCACACCCAGAAACTGCCCCTGGCGCCATGTAATCCCATCAATGACCAAGATCCAGAGACTATAAAACCAAGTTCCTGGAAGCGAGACATCTTATAGCCTAGTTCTCCCTCTGGGAAAACCTGGCAAGCTACTGAGAGTTTCCTGCCGGCATGGGAGAGCCTGGCAAGCTCCCCATGGCGTATTCATATGCCAAAACCAGTAACAATGATGGGTCTCATTCCCGGCAAAGAGCCTCCAATGTGGCACTGTTGGGAAGAATGAGTAAAGAGAGGCTGCTAAAATCTCAGGGCTAGGATGAAGACATTACTGAGACCGCTTGAGAAAATCGACGATCAGTGGGACGACGACGATGATGATGATGATGATGATGATGATGATAAATCCATGCCCCACCCCAGATAGTAAAACAACTGTAGGATGATGGGTCTGGGCAGGCCCTCGCCCAGGTGTATCCCCATAAACACACTCCAGCCAGACTCTTCTGTTGGTCTCTGCTTTTGCTTTCAGGAGTCCCCTCCAAGGCCTTTCAGCAGGCAGGCGCACTACCCACTGCACTGTCTGACCCCCGATGGGGCATCGGTTCAGCAGTACACCCAAGATTGGTCCATTTCAATATAAAATAGCATAATATGAGACTGACACCCAAGGACAGTAGAGACAAGGGCCAGGAAGATTGCCCCATGGTTGGCAGCCTGCCTCATGAGCTGGGGGAAAAGGCAGCTGGGATAGAGAAGGGGTCACTGAGTCAGTGAGGGTTGGAGGGATTGCTCGGGATGGGAGATGTGTGCTGAGAGTAGATAAAGGACCACACGTGACGGCTCTCAGTATCTGTGTTGCAAACCATAATGCCCAAAAGGAGAGAGAGAGTATGGGGGAGATTGTCTGCCATAGAGGCAGGGGGAGGGTGGGAAAGGGGTGGGTGTATACTGGGGATGTTGGTGGTGGAGAATGTGCCCTGGTGGACGGATGGGTGTTCGATCAGTGTATGACTGAAACTCAAACATGAAAGCTTGTAACTAGATTTCACGGTGATTCAATTAAAAAAGAAAGAAAGAAAAAGATTGGTCCATTTCATCAGATGTGAATTTTATGTCGGGGGGGGCATGGCCCCATAAACAAATCCTGGGCTCCATCTAGCAATGTGCAAGCTGAAGTCTGAAGCCTGAGAAGGGGGTGAACCAATAACGCGTGCGACCGACAGAGGAAAGGAAGAGCAAGAAGAACTGCTCCGTGCTTGGGGACACAGGACACGCAGGCGCAAGACCAAAGAGAGCGAAAATACGAACTGTAGACTCTAGCTGGGGGTACGTGGGTGCTTCCTAAAACATTGCCACTTGTCTACATATTTCAAATTTTCATCATAAATATTTCGACAGAAGTTGGACCACATGGCTGGAGCTCTGGTACCGCGGGTTGGGCACGTGCGCGGCCCACAGCTGACCCAGGTCCAATTTCCGGCACCCCGTACGGTCCCTCAGCCCTGCCAGGAGTGACCCCTGAGCACAGAGTCAGGCGGAGGTCATGAGCCACTGCCGGGCATGGCCCCAAATGCAAGAACAGGCATTGGAATATAAACTTGCTTTCCTGGGAGTCCAAGTTGGGGCTGTTGCTCTGAGCTCGCGGTCGCTCCTTTGGCCCCAGCTGGCCCCTTCACCTGTGTGTGAAGAAAGATCTTTCCAGCTGTCGTGAGCAGGGCACAGGTTCAGTCTGGGTGTTGGATCCCACACTGCAGACTGCTGGGCTGCAGGGAGGCCCGGGCTCCAGCCGGGGGCAGGACCTGCTTCACAGGCCCCTGCGTACCTCATGCAGTGGCCTTCTCCCAAGGACCCTCTAGTAGGGGGTGTGAGAATCCAACGGGGGGGGGGGGGGGGCTGGAGAGATAGCACAGCCTGTAGGACACTTCCCTTGCACGCAGCTAACCAGGGTCCAATTCCCAGCCCCCATGGGATCCCCCAGGCCTGCCAGGAGTGAATCCAGAGCACAGAGCCAGGAGTAAGCCCAGGGCACCTCCGGGGTGTAGCCCAAACAGAAATAACAAAGGGATGGAGCGACAGCACAGCGGGTAGGGCATTTGCCTTGCACACGGCCGACGACCAGGGTCCCCTGAGCACCGCCAGGAGTAAGTCCTGAGTGCAGAGCCTGTGCATCCAGGTGTGACCCAAAAAGCAAAAAAAAAAAAAGTACTTAAGTTTTATATTGTCTCAGCCTGAGGTGATTCTGGTACTTTGCTTGGAGCTCCCAGAAAGGCCAGCCCTCCCCTTTGTACTAATCCGGAGGCTGTCTGAGGGCCATTGACTTGTTAAACAATGAACACAACTAAGAGTGAATCCAGGGCATTCTGGATGGGATGGGGAGGGGGGGAGGCAGGCAGAAAAGCCTAGAAGCAAGGATGAGTTGCTGAGAAGGCCGCACCCCCCCAACGGCCCCCCCCCCCCCCAGGGTACAATGGAACTGTCAGCCAGCAGGAACCTCCAGGTACTGGAGCTCTGGACGGAGTTCACACCCCACCCATTCTCTTCCAGTCCTTCAGGGAAGACGGTTTTCAGTTGGGGCTTTCATTTATGATAGGCCTGAGCGCTCACCCACTCAGATGACCCGTGAAGTGTAGAAATAGGGGCTGGAGCAATAGCACAGCAGGGAGGGCGTTTGCATTGCATGCAGCTAACCCGGGTTTGATTCCCAGCATCCCATATGGTCCCCTGAGCACTGCCAGGAGTTAGTTCCTCAGTGCAGAGCCAGGAGTAGCCCTTGTGCATCACTGGGTGTGACCCAAAAAGCCAAAAATAAAAAAGATCACAACCTTTTGAGATGCAAATCCTGAGCTCTTTCTTTAGCAATAAGAGAAAATGAGGCAGCACCCAGAGCAATTTCTAGGTGTTGGTAGAATTAGGGAAGGATTATGAACAGCAAAAGGCTTTCCTGTGACAAAGTTGGGATTCTCTCCCCCACCCCCTCCCAGTCAGGGGACTGAATGGGGTGTCAGGGATAAACCCTGGTCAGCTGTTTGCACGGCAAACGCCCTCCCACTGACTGTACCAGCTCGTTTTTTTTTTTTTTTTTTCAGCCGAGCTGCTCCGCTTCAGCTTCAGCTGAACTCTGCCCTGCCCCCTTCTGTTATGCAGAGTCACAGGTCTCCCAAAAAGAAAAAAAAAAAAAACACCCAGAAACATTGAAAGATTAACAAAATATTCGTTGCTGGAGCAAAAGTACAGTGAGTAGGGCTGTTGCCTTGCAAGGGGTCAACCTGGGGTGTGACCCCAGCGCCACCAGGAGAAGTCCCTAAGGGGCTGGAGCCACGGCACAGCGGGTAAGGTGCTGACCAGGGGTTGCTGGGTGTGGCCCTAAAACAAAACAAAAATGCCATGTGTGCAGGGGAGCGGGAGCAGAGGGCTGGAGGGCACACTTGGACATGCAGGGCTTTGGTGTGGCCACACGCACACCTCCCCACACCCTAGGACGCCCTGGGACAGCCACTTGTGGCCCAATACCAGAAACAAACCAGAAAATACCATATGCCCAGGGTGACTCACGTTTGCTTTTTTTCCCCCTCTTCTGTACTGGATTTACTCCCCAGTGCTCAGGGGCCACACAGTGTGCACAGCTGTGCCCAAGATGTGCAAGCCTTTACCCCTGGCCCCTATGAAGTTTTACAAACACTCTACCCTCCCTCGGCCCCAGGCACAGCCTCCCTGAACACTGTCAGATCTTGGGTACGGCCCAAAAACCCTCCTTTAGACCCCACAAAGGCTGGAGCAATAGAACTGTGGGTAGCACTCGGCTGACCAGGACTGGACTCCTGCTCCCCGACGGCTCCTGAGCACGGCCTTGAAGCCTCTCATCAGAGCCAGGAGCGGCCCGAGCACTGCCGGATGAGACCCCCTCATTCCCTGCCCCTCCACATATGCAAATAAAAACCCAGCCCCGCCTCCCCTCCGACTCCTGAGGAAACCCAGCCTTTTCCCTTCTGCTCCCAAGCCCCGGCCATGTCAGTGGTCATTGCCAGCAGCACCCAGAGGGGCACGTGTGCCAGGGACGAGCCATCCCCAACAGGGCGCCCCCAGCCGCCATCGCCAAGCACTGTCCGGTGTGGCCCAAATTCAGACAGAATGAAACACACGTGCTTCAGAAATTCTCTCCTAAGTTTTTATTGGTTGGTTTGAGGATCAGTACAGACATTTCCATTCGTACACAATTTTTAATGTACATATCAAGGATCAGAAAAACGGAGTTGTGATTCCTTTCTACGCGGTATCCAGTGACCACTGACTTTCCACCTTACAATTTGGAGACGGATTTTTTTTTTTGGACCTGGTTATCAAGTACCAGTTTCTTCAAATGAATGTTCAGCTGTTATATCGTAATTCCTACTAATTCACAATTTAGCACCATCTACACTACAAACGCAAATTCTTTTATTTTGCACAGCACGGGAACAGAATGACTCGGGAAGTAGACGACCAAGACCAATGATATGACACCGAACTCGTGAAATTCTGACAGGGAAAGCCAGGGACAAGGAGTGGTTTTCTTGAGGAAACATTTCTACCAAACTCAGCACAGGGACAGGGTAACCGAAAATGCTGACGACCTTTTTTTTAACGCACACCCAGGGCCCCAAACTGCAACTCCGTGTGCTTTATAGACGTAGGATATAAAAACTGCCCTCCACCTATGGAATGTTGACACCCACACATTCAGAGACTCCCATACCCAATAACCCCACAATTCTCTGGTTGTACCCAAAAATAAACAACCAGCAAACGATTTCACCTCTAAAAAAAAGCATTTACACTTACAAAATGGGATGAGGCGGGATTCCCTCCTTCTTAAAAATGTTTCTAGAGCTACTAAAAAACTTGCATTTACAAAATAGTTGATAAAAATATTCCTCTGGATTGTACAAGAAGGGAGACGGGCGCACTGGTGCATGTGGGACCCGGCGTCGCTCAGATGTGGCTTTTCTCTCCAGCGGCGTCAGAGGCTGGACTCTGTCAAGCGAAAGGAAAGCATGAACAAACGGCTAACTCGAATGTGTAGGTTTCTGCTTGTAATATGGTCTGGTCACAAAATGTAACACCCCCTGGCCTCCCACAACACCAGCTGCCGGCATGCCCTGCCCATTTCTTTCTTTCTTTTTTTTTTTTGCTTTTTGGTCACAACCAGCGATGCTCAGGGGACCATATGTGATGCTGGGAATCGGAACCTGGGTCGGCCTCATGCAAGGCAAATGCCCTGCCCGCTGTTCTATCGCTCCAGCCCCCACGCCCTGCCCATTTCTGCTCCCAATCTTGCCCGTGGTCTCAGCCAGATGCCATGTGTCACCGATGGTGCTCAATGAGCAATGGAAGCGTGATCCGGCAACACGTGTCAGAAGGCTGCGATGTGCCTGCCTGAGCAGACACGGGTTCTGGACGGCTGGTGAGGCGAGTCCCTGCGCAGCGGCTGGCCCTGTGCTCAGTGCTGCCCTCGCAGCATGCCAGAGGGCCCGACTGTCGACAGGAATGGAAGCGCCGCAGCACTTGAGCCTACGTCCCTCAGGAAACTGCTCAGCACTCACAGCCGCACAGGACAGAACTGGGGCTGCAAACACGCCTTCAAAGCCAGCTGTCCCTGTGCGGCGGGTTAGCGCCATGCCTTGTTACAGGCACCGCAGCCAGTGTGCCGAGAGCAGGTAACTGTTAACCACGGACTTGCTTTTCTCCCAAACCCGTTACTGCTTGTAAACTTGTTCCTTGCCTCTCCCTTTCCCCTCTGGAGGAGCACATGTTCTTCCGCGAGTGTTTCTCTCTGCACATCCCGCCTAAATCTTTCAGTAACATCTATTTTGCATCAGTAAAAATAAATCATCATCTTTCCAACTTAAGTCTAAAATTTGACCCACAAAAAGGGGCCAGAGGGAGTGAGCGGCAGGTAGGGCGTTTGCTGCATGCACAGCTAACCAGGGCTCAATCCTCGGGACCCCATCTGGTTCTCTGTGCGCTAGCAGGAATAATTCCTGAAGGCAGACCATTGAGCACCAGTGTGGCCCCCAAAGAAAACCAGAACAGAAAGCTGCAACCAGAGCAGTAAGGACAGCAGGCAGGGAACCTGCCTTGCACACAGCCAAGCCAGACTCCATCCCGGTACCCCATACTGTCCCCGGCTCCCTGGGTAAGCGCTAAGCACTGCTGGGTGGAGACAAAATAACAAAAACAAAACCCACACCCAAACCGAACAAGACCGAGGAGGCCCTGGGCACAGCAGTGTGCGCTGACTCGGGCCTGAACTCCGGTGCCACTGAGCACCAGTGGGGCTGCAACCCGTGCCCGTGCTGCCCTCGAGCCAAGGAGCATCGAAACTGACGCCTCCAACTCTTCTCTACAGGGAGTGAGCAGCGGCCGGCGAGCTAGCTCCCAGAGAGAGACCTGCCTGTCACCCACAGCACCATGGGGAGAGACCTCCATGCACTGAGCCGGGAGGGGCTCTGAACCCCACTGGGTCTGTCCCCCAGCCCAAAAGCAGGCGTGGAGGGCTGGAGCGATAGCACAGCGAATAGGGTGTTGGCCTTGCATGCAGCTGACCCGGGTTCGATTCCCAGCATCCCATATGGTCCCCCAAGCACGGTCAGGAGTAATTCCTGAGTGCATGAACCAGGAGCAACCTCTGTGCACACTGCTGGGTATGACCCAAAAAGCAAAACACAAAAAACAAAACAAAACCAACAAACAACAACAACAAAAAACCAGGCATGGAGAGAGCGGAGTGAAGGCCCAGTTCCCACACGTGGGCCAGGGAAGGGCCGCACTGCAGGGCCCGGGCAGCAGCCCCTCCGAACCAGAGGAGACACTGCTTCACCCAAGCCAGGCACACACCTGGACCACTCAGGCCCAGACAGCGACGATGGTTCCCCCAAAGCCAAAAGCTCCCAAAGATGCCTTGCTAGGCTGGAGAGTCCAGTGGGCAGGGCATCTGCCTTCCATGTGGCTGACCCGGGTTTGACTGAGCCCGACAGGAGTGACTCCCGAGCACAGAGCTAGGAGTAACCCCAAAGCACTGCTACATGTGCCCCCGCAAAACAAAACAAACCGAACCAACCCTCCCCCCCCACAAGATACACTTGTTTTATCACTTAGTTAAAAAAAAAAAAACCCTGGGGGCTGGAGCAATAATAGCACAGCGGGGAGGGCGTTTGCCTTGCATGCGGACAACCCAGGTTCGATTCCCAGCATCCCATATGGTCCCCCAGCACTGCCAAGAACGATTCCTGAGTGCAGAGCCAGGAATAACCACTGTGTACTGCTGTGTGTGACCCAAAAAGCAAAAACAAAAAACAAAGAAAAACCCAAAAAAAGCTCCGCCTTTAGAAACTTAAAACAAGAATGAGTTTTTTGTTGCTTTTTTAAATTTTTGGGTCACATCCGGCAACGCACAGGGGCTACTCCTGGCTCATGCACTCAGGAATTACTCCTGGCGGTGCTCGGGGGACCAAACCCAGGTCAGCCACATGCAAGGCAAGCCCACTATGCTATCGCTCCAGCCCCAGGAATGAGTGTATTACGGAATTCTTAGTGCGTTCGTTTTCTTTTTCGGTTTTTGGGCCATGTCCGGCAGGGCCCAGGGGACCGTATGGAGTAAGGGATCCAAGCCACCATGGGCAAGTGCAAGGCAAATGTCCCGCCTACCGCATACTATGCCGTCCAAGCGTATTAATTTCATATTCACAAAAAACTTGTTGTACCCTCAGCATAGAAACACGGCGGACGGCCTGTGCTGCCCGCGCCCACCCCCGGCTGACCTCCTGGGGCTTGGTCTTGCCATTCTCCGCGGGCAAGTCTTCCTTCTTCTCTTGGTTGGCCACGTCCGCCTGCTTCCCTTTGGCTCCCCGCTTCCCCTTCGCCTGCACTTTTTTGTCTGAAGACTTATCCTAGAAGAGAACGAAAGGACATTGGAAACGTAAACGTGACCTTTATTCAGCCCTCGCTGCCCTCCTGGCACTGAACGGCCCCAAACACTGCCGTGAGCACGAACAACAGCCCAACACCATCACCTCCCTAAGAAACCCCCAAACTTCACACTTCCTCACAGTCCTGCCTGGCCACAAGGAACTCTGCACAGAAGCGGCACTATCCATAGCCGGTCCCTGGTATGCCCGCCACCGTCAGGCCCACACACTCACCAGAAGCAACAACCTGCCGGGCGGCCCTGCGCCCTTCAACAACACGGGCACAAGTTTCAAAAAAATCTCACAATGGATAAGCCCCACTGGGGCGGGGGGGCTCACGACGAGAAAGCACCAAACTTGCATTGTGAGGAGCACAGTGAGGGACCGAAGGGCGCCACTGCTGACGGGCAGGCCGAACATCCACTACAGCAACCCCCTGGCACCACTCGCCACATACACCAGCAGGTAGGGCACTTGCTTTGCACACTGCTGAGGCACATCAACCCCCAGCACCCGTATGTTCCCCCGAGCAGAGCCAGGAGTACCTGAGTACCTCTGGGCATGCCCCACCCCCTCCCAACCCCGAGAGAGACAACTTTCGATGCCCCGGAGGCAGGAGTACCAACCAGTGCACTCTGCTCAGGCCAAGAGTCAATCCTGTAAACACACCCCCAGGAGCTCAGAGTGACAATGGACTGTCCCGGTGGCTGCTGCACTGCAACTATTCTTTGGGAAACTCAGTTTGTCAAAAAGAAAATATAGTTTGGATGGAAATACATTATTTTTGTGTGTAGTTTTTGGGCCACACCTGGCACTCAGGAATTACTCCCAGCGATGCTCAGAGGACCATATGCAGTGCCAGAGATGAAACCTGGGTCAGCACATGCAATGCAGATGCAGTACCCACTGTACTATCTAACCAACCCCTCTTAAAATTAGGTAAATAAAGCCATGACCAATTCATGAATTTTGCCCTCCCGTCCCCAGCAAAAACCAGCTCTGCAGAATGGCTTCAATGCTATACCCCAAAACAAAGTCCACGTAATTTACACATTTTGCTTTCCTGGCTTACACACAGAGCCAGATTGGTAGGGTGCTTGCCTTGCACACGCCAAGAGGATTTTGATCCCCAGAATCCCAGATTATCCCCCAAGCCCGCCATGAGTGATTCCTTGGTGCACGGCCAGGTGTGGGCCCCAACCAAAACCCATACACCTAACCGGGGCACCTTCAATCCAAAACACTGCATTGTGAGGATACAAAAAAAAAAAAAAAGGAAGAGAAAAATCCTGATTACCGACCCCCAGGTGCGGTTGCCCCAGCGAGGTTGTCAGGATCAAGTTAAAGAGACCTAGCAAAGTGCTTGATACAAACAAGCAACAGGAGATATTTAAGCACAGGGATGGGGCTAGTTGGGGACCCAGAGAACCACCCCACCCCCGGGCCCCTGCCTGAGGCTTTGGGATCTTGCATTAAAAAAACAGAAAAGGCACGAAGGACGGGTCTTCCTCTGCAAGCCCCGCGATTCGGGCCCATTTCTGGTCCCCCCATGAAAAAGCCGGAGCGTACGCCACGCGCCGTGCGCAAACTTTGCGTGCTGGGGAGGCGCGCCCGCGCCCCGCGCCCACGCCGCAAGCGACCCCATCTGGTGTGGGACCCCGGGCCCTGTCCCAGACCTACCTTCTCTGCCGCCTTTTTGGGCTTCGCCTCGACTTTGGCAGGCGCGGGTTTCTGCAAGGAGAGAGGGGTGAACGGCCGCGCCGGGACGCCCCCCACCCTCCCCGGCCCCGCCCCCCACCGCGCGCGGTTGTCTGTTTATTTGGGGGGCGGGGGTCCCCGCGTAACTTACAGCGGACAGCCTGGCCGATCTCCTCTTGGGCTTTGGGGAGAGAAAGGGGCGCGGTGAGGCAGGCAGCCCAGGGTGCGCCCCGCGCCCCGCCCGCCGCCCGGCCCGGCCCGGCTCTTACCTCCTCCTTGGCCGCCCCCTCGGCCGCGCTCACCTGCGGGAACAAGCAGCGCGGGGCGGGTGGGCGAGGGCGGCGGGGCCCGTGGGGTCCGCGCCCCCCGCGCCGCCAGCCCGCCCGCCCGAGAACAATGCCGCGTGACGTCAGCGCTTCCCGCCGCCGCGTTCGAATCTCAGGGCCCGCGGCCGCCCCGCGGCGGGGGGCAGGGGCGCGAAGGTTCCAGAAGCCCGCGGCCGCGCGCGTGCGACCCCTCCCAGCCCCGCGCCGCCCCCCGGGGCCCGCCCGGCCTCACCTTCCTCTTGGGCATCGTGGCGCCCGCGCCTCCGCTGAGCTGCGCTGCCGGGACCGCCGCCACCCGAGCTGCCGCTGCGACCCGCCGCGGGGGCGCTGCGAGAACCGGATGGAACCGGATGGCGAGCCCGCCCCCCGCGCTCCCCCCTCCCCCCGCCGCCGGCGCCCGCGGCCGGGCCGCCCCCCGCCCCCGCCCATTGGCTGCGGGGCCGCCCCGCGCCGCGGGACGCGCGCCGCATAGGTGCGGCCGCCCGTCACTCGGCCGCACCGCCCCGCCCCCGCCCCCGGCGCCCCCACCCGCCCGCACTCTCGCGGGGCCCCAGACCCCGGCCGGAGAGGGGGGCGGGGCCCGGCGGCCGCTCGCGCCGCACGCCCGCTCGTTTGAAGCCGAGCTGCAAAGTGCGGTCTGCGCGCCCATTGGCCCGCGCCCGTCACGTGGAGCCGCCGACCCCGCCCACAACGCCCCGGGTACCTGGGCTCCCGCCCGAGGTCTGGGCCGCGGTGGGGGCGGGGATGCGCGGCTCCGCAGCCCTGGGCGCGCGAGGTCCCGACGCTGCCCGTGTCCAGCGCCCCAGTCGGCGCGGAGCGGCGTCCTCCCGGGGTCCCCGGCCTCGCAGGCCCGAGGGACGCGGCGCCCACTGCGCAGGCGCGGGGCGGGGGACGGGCGTGGGAAGAAAAGCGTGGGCCAGGCGCGGAGCGCACTGCGCAGGCGCGGGGCTTTGCGGCGCCCCGGGGCCCCGCTGCAAGCTCGCGTCTGCGCTCACGGTTCCTCCCGCGCAGCCTTGCAGGCCCGCCTTTCCTGCAAGGAGGGTCGTTGGAGGGGCCTTGGGGGGGTGTCTCCCAGCTCCTACTGCACCCGGGCTGATCGCCTGGCCGGGGCCTGTAGTCCTGGAGTGAATCAAGCACCTCCTCCCCGCACAGCCCCTGCCTCTGTTTAAAGCACTCGCACCCCCAACTTGCTTTCTTTCCTTTTTCCTTCTTGGAGCGGGTCACTCTCCCGGCTCTGCACTCGGGAGTCACTCCTGGTGGTGATTGGGGGACATAGAGGGTGCTGGGAATCGAACCCTGGTCGGCCGCGTGCAAGGCCAGCGGCTTACCTGCCTGTACTATCGCTCCTCCCCGTAGCCCCTCACCTAAACGCCTTTTTATTTATTTTTTTATTTTTATTGAATCACCATGTGGAAAGTTACAAAGTTCTCAGGCTTATGTCTCAGTTATACAATATTCAAACACCCATCCCTTCACCAGTGCCCATATTCCACCACCAAAAACCCCAGTATACCCCCCGCCCCCGCCCCCCACCCCCAGCTGTATAACTGGTGAATTTCACTTCATTTTCTCTTTATCTTGATTACGTTCCATATTTCAACACAAAACTCACTATTGTTGGAGTTTCCCTCCAAGAAAGACAGCCCTACTACCAAGGAAGCATTTAATAATTAGTTTTCCACTGCTGAGAATGAAGGGATATGTAGCCCCACTGCTCCAAGGTGGGAAAAGTCTCATCCTGGAGAGCCCGTCTTAAAGCCTGCAACCAGTACGTTCGCACATTTACCAGTTTCTTGGATGCAGAAGAAATTTACGTTTGCGAAGGACCTGAAAAAAGTTTTAAATCGGCAAACCTATTAGCCGGGGTTCCTAGAGAGGAAAAAAATATTCAAGTATTTTCAGTGTTATTGGAAACTGATTCAAATGTCTGGGATTTGGGAAGCCCGGATAAAGGAGCGCTTCACCTGCTGCAAAGGAATGCGGCAGATCTAGCCAGGAAGTGGAACTTAGGAACCTCTCTAGCAGGTTCCTAAATGCAAATAGCGCTCTGCAGCCTAGCCCTCTCATTCAAAACACTCAAGCGCTTAAGGCTGCTGACCCCTGAGTGTATGCTTGGATGCAGGGACCGTTCATTCCTGGTGGGACCTGTGGGGTACCAGGGATCCAACCAGATAGGTTGCGTGCAAAACACAAGTGCCTTCCCGGCTGTGCTCTCAACCCTGATAAGGTCTTCTCTGACCTTTCAGGTCCAGTTCTGCTTTTGTTGTGGTTCTTGGGGAGCCAGGTGGTGCTGGGAGTCCAAGCCAGGGCCCACACACGGAGGCAGGTACCTGACCATTTGAGCCTGCTCCCGCTCTTGATCTCACTTGAAAAGAGAAATGCTTTGCATGCAGCATCCTTGTTTCAATGCTCAGCACCCCAGAGGGTCCCCCGAGCCCACCAGGACTGACCCCTGACAGTCGAGCCTGTCTCTGGCTCTATACTCCTGGCTCTGTACTCAGGAATCACTCCTGGCGGTGCTCAGGGGACCATATGGGATGCTGGGAATCGAACCCGGGTTGGCCAGAACTCAGAGTAAGCTCTGAGCACTACTCCCCCGCCAAAAAAAAAAAAAAAAAAAGGCAAGTCTTGGGACCAGAGTGGTAGCACAGTGGGTAGGGCGCTTGCCTTGCACATACATTGCCAACTCAGATTTGATGCCTGGAGCCTGCCAGGAACGGTCCCTGAGTGTATCCCTGAGCCAGGAGTAAGCCCTGGGCACTGTCAGATGTGGCCCCCAAAATTAAAAACAAAAAACTCCACGAAACCCACCAGAGAGCACTGAAGCCACAGGCACAATTAGGAGCTGCATACTCTGTGTGCCAGGTACTATGCCAGGGGCATAGGGGCACAAGGGTGAGGGCCGGGGGTGGGGGAATGGCCTAGTCAAGGAGGGGGGGGCAGAGCCTTGGCCTCACTCCTCAAGGCCGGCCCACCTGGAGGAGGCCCTCCAGGCCCTCCGAGTGGCGGGCTGGGGGCATGGGGGATGCACAGTGACTGGAGGCAGAGGAGAGAGGAAGGCAGCCCGCGCAGGTTCCGGAGTTTTCAGGGCCCAAGGTCTGAATCTGCGACATCCCACGCCGAGATCCCAGTTTAGAACTTTCTGAGACGCGAAGACGCACGAGGTTAGAGGCATCTACTGGCCTCCTGCAGGCGCCTTCTCCGGCCCCTATGTACCAAAGGCTGGCACAAGGACAGGGAGGAACCGGACTCCGGAGCAGAAATGGCCGGTGGGGACTGGAGAGAGACCAGCGGTGACAGAGCCTGCCTGGCACACGGCCGACTCAGGCTCAGTCCCTGGCACCCCAAATGGTTCTCTGAGCACCACCAAGAGAAATTCCCGAGAGCAGAATCAGGAGTAAACCTCCCCCCACCCCAACCACAAGGCAAAAAAAAAAAATAATAAAGCACCTGGGACATGGGGTTAAAGAGCTAGTATAGCAGTACAGCGAGTGTAGCCCGGGACGCAGCCAGCCCACACTCTCCCCACAGCAGTATGTGCGGTCCCTCCCGCCCGCCGGGAGTGCTCCCTAGCCGGGAGTGCTCCCTAAGCACAGAGCAGGAGGGAAAAGCCAAGGGGGAAAGACAGAAACATTTATTTTGGGGGGGCTGGTGAGGGGCACTTGGTACCGAGGGTAGATCCAGGGCCTTTCGAGGTTTTCCCTATGACAGGATCCGTTAAAGCCCAAGAGGCGCCGTGGGACTCAGAGATTCCCCTCCTCAAATACACTCAATCCAAAGGCGTGTGCGTCTGTGCACGAGGCGGGTATTTGTAGCTGAGCTACTGACTCGAGCTAGATGTGATCACGGAGTGAACAGGAACCGGGTCACGTGCCTCACTGTCCCTCACAGGATGGAGCTAGAGCATCAGTTTTTTCTTTTTTAGGGAGGGGGTTAGATTTGGGCCATATTGCAGGTGTTCAGGCCTTGTTCCTGGCTCTGAGCTCAGGGGTCACTCCTGGCAGTTCTTGGGGGACCATAGAGGATCCCAGGGATCGAACCCAGGTTGGCTGTGTGCAAGGTAAGCTCCCTACCCGCTATCCTATCGCTGCCCCCTTGCCTTTTTTTTTTTTTTTTTTTTGCTTTTTGGGTCACACCTGGCGATGCACAGGGGATACTCCTGGCTCTGCACTCAGGAATTACTCGTGGTGGTGCTGGGGGGACCATATGGGATGCTGGGATTCGAACCCGGGTCGGCCGCGTGCAAGGCAAACACCCTACCTACTGTGCTATCACTCCAGCTCCCCCTTTGCCTTTTTTTAAAGCACAGCTTTACTGTAACATGTATGGAGCCAGGAGGATAATTCTAGAAACTCTCAGGCCAGAGGGTGAGGAGGCAGGGCAGGGTGGAGCCTCTTTTGTTTTCTTTTTTTTTATTTTTTTTTTATTTTTGGGTCACACCCGGTGATGCACAAGGGTTACTCCTGGCTCTGCACTCAGGAATCACTCCTGGCGGTGCTCAGGGGACCATATGGGATGCTGGGAATCGAACCAGGGTTGGCCATGTGCAAGGCAAACACCCCACCCTCTGGGCTATTGCTCCTGTTCCCCTTTTTCTTTTTTTTTTTTCTTTTTGGGTCACACCTAGTGATACATAGAGGTTACTCCTGGCTCTGCACTCAGGAATTACTCCTGGTGGTGTTAGGGGGACCCTATGGGATGCTGGGAATCGAACCCGGGTTGGCCGAGTGCAAGGCAAACGCCCTCCCCGCTGTGCTATCGCTCCAGCCCCACCATGGGGCGGAGCCTCTTGGCCGCTGATGGTCAGTGGCCCAGCTGGCTACTCCGGAAATGTTGTTCTCTGTGTTCTCCGCAGGCGCGGCCAGAGACTGGGTCAGTTCAGGGCAACCCTGCGTCTGGCATGGTGTGAAGCTGCACACCTGGCTGGAACTGGTTCTGACAGGAGCAAGCCAGGACACCGGCAGGGCCAGCACTGCCCCTCAGGAGGTCCCGCCTCACTGGTTCCGAGGTGGATCCCCCTTGGCTGGAAAGTCTGTTTGTCCTCACCAGTTTGGGTGCAGCTTTGCACCCTTTGTGAGGGAAGCTGTCTGTCTGTCCAGGGCTCAGGCTGCTGCTGGACAGATGGGCCCCTAGAGAACTGTAGCTCTGTGGCCTGGCCTCCGTAGAGTGAAAACATTTGCCCTTTTGCCCCTTCTAGGTCCTTTGGTCTAATTATAACAGCGACAGGCATATACATTGCATTAAAACATTTTTTTGGGGTTCTTTTGGGGTCTCATCAGCCATGTTCAGGTTACTCCTGGCTCTGCACTCAGGAATTACTCCTGGCGATGCTCAGGGGACCATATGGGATGCGAGAGATCGAACCCAGGTCAGCCATACACAAGACAAGCACCCTACCTGCTGTATTACCTCTCCAGCCCTAATCTATTTTTTTTTCAATTTATACATTTCCCTCCTTTTTTTTCCCCTCTGTGCCAGGGAATAAACATAGGGCCTCATGCATGAAAGACAATATCACTGTATCACTGTATCACCGTCGTCCACTAAGTTATATCCTAGCCCTATTTTTTGTTTTTGTTTTGGGGCCATTCCCTGGGGTGCTCAGGAGTTAAACTCAACATGCTTGGAGGAACATGCAGTGCCAGACATGAACTCAGGCCTCCACCTGCCTCCAAAGCATGCACTCAACCTGCTGATCTATCTTTGACCCCAAGGCATTTGTCTCCTCTGTGTGTCTGAAGCAAGTTAGCCATTTTTTTTCTTTCTGGGTCACACCTGGTGATGCACAGGGTTACTCCTGGCTCTGCACTCAGGAATTACCCCTGGCAGTGCTAAGGGGACCATATGGGATGCTGGGAATCGAACCGGGTTCAGCCGTGTGCAAGGCAAATGCCCTACCCACTGTGCTATCACTCCAGCCCCACAAGATAGCTTTTATTGAAACTTATTTTGAAAGATGTGAAGGGATAAGACCAGAGCAATAGTATAAAGTATTTGCCTTGCACGGTTGTCCCTCCAAAACAACAACAAAAAAGATGTGATGGGAGAAAAAGGAAATCCGTGTTCAAGGGACAACATGGGCTTCTCCAGAGTGTGGAAAAAGCAAAGATAAAAAGCAAAGAGACAAGCAAAAACTAGATGTGTGGTTAAGGGAGAACACTGGCTTGAAGAGAAAGTCCTATTACATTTTATTAAGTTTTTGTTTTGTTTTGTTTTTGGGCCACACCCAGCTTTGTTCAGGGCTGACTCCTGGTTCTGTACTCAGGGGTTCAGAGCTGAGTGACTCCATATGGTGCTGGGGCTCTAACCTAGGACGGCTGCACGCAAGCATGCACACTGTTCAGACATAATGTACTTAATGACTACTTAATTCACTCACTGAGTAAGCACAGCTTTTTGTGTCACACCCAGGAACGCACAGGGGTTACTTCTGGCTCTGTGCTCAGGAATCACTCTTGGCGGGGCCCAGGGGACCACATGGGTTGCCAGGGATCAAACCTGGGTGGGCTGCATGCAAGGTAAATGACTAACCCACTGCATTATCTCTATGACCTATTTTTTTTTCTTTTTGGGTCACACCTGGCAATACACAGACAGGGGCTAATCCTGGCTTTGCACTCAGGAATTACTCCTGGCGGTGCGCAGGGGACCATATGGGATGCTGGGGATTGTACCTGGGTCGGCCGCCTGCAAGGCAGACACCCTACCCGCTGTGCTATTGCTCCAGCCCCTCTATGGCATATATATATATATATATATATATATATATATTTATTTTTTTTTTTTTTTGCTTTTTGGGTCACACCCAGCGATGCTCAGGGGTTACTTCTGGCTTTGCACTTAGGAATTACTCCTGGCAGTGCTTCAGTGCTTGGGGAACCATATGAAATGCCGGGGATCGAACCCGGGTCGGCCACGTGCAAGGCAAACGCCCTACCCGCTGTGCTATCGCTCCGGCCCCCAGCCTATATATATATTTTTTCTTTTTGGGTCTCACCTGGCGATGCACAGGGGTTACTCCTGGCTTTGCACTCAGGAGTTACTCCCGGCGGTGCTCAGGGGACCATATGGGATGCTGGGGATTGAACCTGGGTCAGCCGCGTGCAAGGCAAATGCCCTACCCGCTGTGCTATCGCTCCAGCCCCCCCCCAGCCTATATTTTTAAAATATAAAATGAAACATAATTTTATATCCCTTGGAAAACCAAACACATGTGATGCACTGTGCTAGCCCCTTTATTGCGGTGGTCTCAAATAGGACCTGCAGTGTCTGAACTATGCCTGTGTCTTTTCTTTCAACATTAGTCATGTAGATCCGGAAGGTTTTTTTTTCTTTTTAAATTTTTTATTAGTGAATCACTGTGAGGTTCAGTTACAAACTTATAAACTTTCGTGTTTGCATTTCATACAGTGATCGTTTACCCATCCCTCCACCAGTGCCCATTCTCCTCCACCAATGATCCCAGTATCCCTCCCACCACCCTCACCCCATCCCCCACCACCCCACCCTGCCTTTGCGGCAGGGTATTCCCTTTTTTTTTTTTTTTCTTTTTGGGTCACACCTGGCGATGCACAGTGGTTACTCCTGGCTCTGCACTCAGGAATTACCCCTGGCCGTGCTCAGGGGACCATATGGGATGCTGGGATTTGAACCCGGGTCGGCAGCGTGCAAGGCAAACGCCCTACCCGCTGTGCTATCTCTCCAGCCCCAGGGTATTCCCTTTTGTTCTCTCTTTTTGGGTGTTGTAGTTTGCAACAGAGGTACTGAGTGACCTTCATGTTCGGTCTATAGTCTACTTTCAGCTCGCATCAGGAATATTTTTTCTAGTAGCAGGTTTCTGGGAAAAAAAGAGTGATCATCTAGCGCTTTAAATTTTTTTTTTCCTTTTTGGGTCATACCTGGCGATGCTCAGGGTTTACTTCTGGCTTTGCACTCAGGAATTACCCCTGGAGGTGCTCAGGGGACCATATGGGATGCTGGGAATCGAACCCGGGTCGGCCGCGTGCAAGGCAAACACCCTACCTGCTGTGCTATCACTCCAGCCCCTAGCACTTTAAAATTGATGGGGGGGGGGCTGGAGTGATAGCACAGCAGGTAGGGTGTTTGCCTTGCACGCGGCCGACCCGGGTTCGATTCCCAGCATCCCATATGGTCCCCTGAGCACCTCCAGGGGTTATTCCTGAGTGCAGAGCCAGGAGTAACCCCTGTGTATCACGGGCTGTGACGCAAAAATAAATAAATAAATAAAATAAAATAAAATAAAATTATTGATGGGACTGGAGCAATAGCACAGCGGGGAGGGCGTCTGCCTTGCACGTGGCCAACCCGGGTGATTCCCAGCATCCCATATGGTCCCCTGAGCACCGCCAGGAGTAATTCCTGAGTGCAGAGGCAGGAGTAACCCCTGTGCATCGCCAGGTGTGACCCCAGAATTAAAAAAAAAAACAAAATTGATGCCTGCAGAGAAAGGAAAGGATAGTTACCTTTATATGATAGAGCCACAGCTGTTGGCTACCACTAAGGTAGCAATCACATGACTCTGCATACATGTGTCTTACAGGTTGCAAATCTTTTTGTTTGGTTTTGGTCCACAGCACCTGATGATGCAGGGCGGGGCGGAGCTGACTCTGGGCTCAGTGCTCAGGGCTCAGACCCACAGGATGTGGTACAGTGGATGGATCCCCACCTTCCCTAATGCAGCCTTTGGAATCAACTTCTTGTCCCTATGTTGTAAATTTCAAACTCACACCATGTGGGGGTGGAGTGATGAGATGGTACAGCGGGTAGCATTTGCCTTGCACACAGCAGACCTGGGCTCGATCCCCGGCATCTCCAGATGGTCCCCCAAGCACCACCAGGAGTAATTCCTGAGGGCAGAGCTGGGAATAACCTCTGAGCATTGCTGGGTGTGTTCCCCCCTTAAAAAATAATTGTCAGTTATGCCTCCATAAAAACAAATGATGCTTAATAAAAAATTATCACCCATGCCTGGTCTCAATCTAGGCCAATTCAATCTTGTTTTGGGGTTAGCCTTGGGCACTGGTTATTCTAGAAGTTCATCCACCACACCCATCACTTGCTTTGAGAGGAAATGTCAGTGATTCTTCTGTCAAGGTGGAGCTGTGTAACCCCCAGGATTTAACTGTAGAACGAATAAATCATGTAGAAACAGCCCCTCCCACAGATGTTTCAGCCTCAACTGCCTAAACTGCAGAGAAGGGTCAGGAGAGGAAAACAGCAAGATCTGTTTTAAATTTTTAATTTTGGGGGGCAAGACCCTGCTGTGCTCAGGGATCACAACTGGCAGTGCCTAGACTGACCCTAGATAGTGTGTGTGTGTGTGTGTGTGTGTGTTGGGGGTTAAAACCCGGTGGGCTGCGTGCCAGCAACCACCTTCCCCTCTATAGTATGGCTCCGACTCAAGTGCTGTATTTTTACCAGCTGTATTTTTCTCAATGCAAATCTAATGAACTCTAGTGAGTTGCAAGAAGGAAAAGTTTCGGAGGTGAGCCAGCAGCTCCGACCTTGTCTTCTTCTTCTTTTTTTTTGTGTGTGTGTGTGTGTGTGTGCACGCCCAGTGGTGATCAAGAATTACTCCTGGCGGTATGCGGTGCCAGGGGTCGAGCCTGGGTCCGAGGCGTGCAAGGCAAGTGCCTTCATCCCTGTCCTGCTTCTGGTGAATTCATCATCACCGACCCACCGAGACCTCCCGGACTGAACGGCTTCGCTTCGGTAGTCCCGGATAGAAACGGATCTCCTGATGCCAGGCCTCCTCTGCACCTCGGCTTAGGTGGGTCGTTTTAGTCCAGGCTGACAGTACTGCAAGGCGGTGCCTCCTGCCCCTATTGCAGGCGCGCGGTTTCGTAAATCAGGTCTCGGTCCATACCGGTGCCTGGTTCTGAAATGCAAACCGAGGCCAGGTCCCACGGAACCTTGGACCAAAAACAACAACAACAACAAACTTTGAACACTGCCCTGCTGCGGACAGAACCGAGTCCGTGCCTGGGGACGCTCAGCAGCGCCCGCACCGGGCCGAGTGACAGGCGACGGGCACGCGCGCGCGGCTACGGTGGCCGGGAGGCTCCAGGTGCGGGCGGCGCGGTGCGCAGGCGTGGGTGGCACAGTGCGCAGGCGCGACGGCGCGTTTTCCAACCCCTCCCCCCGTGCGTAAGCATCAGGCGTACCCCCGTGCGCAGGCGCCAGGCGCGTCCCGGTGCGCAGGCGCAGGCGGCGCAGTGCGCAGGCGCGGCGGCGCGTCCCCCGTGCGCAGGCGCGGGCGCGGCCTCCGGCGCGGTGCCCATGGAGCCGGCGCGGCCCGCGGAGCCGGAGCCCGGCGCGGCCGAGGCCGACCGCTGGGCGTGGCTGCTCGTGCTCAGCTTCGTGTTCGGCTGCAACGTGCTCAGGATTCTCCTGCCGTCCTTCTCCTCCGTGGTGGGCGGCGGGCTCCGGGCCGGGGGAGGATGCTGCGGGGAGAGCCGGGGGTGGGGCGGGGGCGGGGCGGGGGTGGGGCGGGGCCGGGGACTGTCCCCCCTCGGGTGGACGTCGCTGCGGCCGCGGGAGCGAAGGCAGAGAGCGGGGCGCGCCCCAGCCGGCCTGCTGGGGCGGGGGTGTGCGGGGGACCCGGGTGACGGGCTTGGTGTGTGTGTGTGTGTGTGTGTGTGTGTGTGTGTGTGTGTGTGTGTGTGTGTGTGTGTGTGTGTGTGTGTTTGTCTGTCTCTCTGTCTTTCTCAGGGATACAGTTTAAAAAGCACAGCCTTGGGTTAGGCGCACCTGGCATCGTGCTGCTCTGTGTGTGTATGTGTGTGTACACACGTGCATGAGAGAGACAGACGACAGACAGAGACGCGGGGTCTGTGCGCATGGGAAGGGCGCCCTCTGGGTGCTCCACATGGGACTGGTGACAGCCCGTGACCCCAAAGATTGGAGGCGCACCTGGCATCATGTTGGTGTGTGTGTGTGTGTGTGTGTATGTCTATGTGTGTCCCCGGGCTAGGCAGCTGCACCCCAGCGTGCCCTCCCCCTAATATTTCTCTGGGGAGACGCCACCTCTGCTGTCTTTCCAGGGAGGTCCTGCCATGTGTCCCTCCCCCCTTTGCCTTTCCCCTTTTTGTTTTTGGGCCACACCTGGTGGTGCTCAGGCCTCAGTCCTGGCTCTGGGCTCAGGACCCATCCCTGGCAGGCTCAGGGGTGCACGTGGGGTGCCGGGGATCAAACCCCTCCTGGCCCCGTGAAAGGCAGCCGTCCTGCCCGCTGTGCATAGCTCTGGCCCCTTTTCCCTCGTGTGTTTGATTTTGGGGCCACACCCGGTGATGCTCAGACCACACTCCTCACCCTGTGCTCGGGAGCCGCCCAGGGCAGTGCTGGAAGGTGTTCTTGAGCCCCGTGCGGGTCATTTTCACATGACTGTGCTGGCGTGTGCTTCGGCGCCTTGGACTTGGATGTCAGAGGAAGTCCCCGTGGAGAGCCTGTGTGTGTGATAACAGCCAGGCCGATAAGCGTGAAGCCGCCCTCACTGTGGCTCTGATTTGCGTTTTGCTGAGGATCACTGACGCTGAACTTTGTTTCTTTGCTCTTTGGCATCCCGGGTGCGTGTTCTTTGGTTTTTTTTTAAGTGTCCTATTATTAATTTTTTAAATTATAAGTGATTTACCGAGTCGTTTACGAGACAATTAAGACAGTTGTTTCAGGCCTTGAGTGCTCCGGCACCAGTCCCACGCCCAGTGTGACCTTCCTTCCACCAGTGCCTCCAGGTTCCCACCCACCACCCCAGCCTGCCCGCTTGCAGGCCCAGATTTACTTGATGCTGTTTGTTACGACCCAAAAGCAAATGGAGTTACCAAATCTTAGATTCATGAGTCAATTTGTGGCCGTTGTCGCATCTCACAGTGATGTGACTGACGTCCCCGTGTGAGCATCTGCCGTGCTGGCAGGTGCCGGCCGAGCCTTCTGCGTTCCTGTCCAGGCTCCCAGAACTTGGGGGCTTCTGGGTGGTTTCCGGGCGGCCTCCCCTCAGTGTTGGAGAGTGCCGGGTGCAGCTCAGGCAGAGAAGGGACCTGCCCGCCCCGGTGCTGAGAAGGCCCCAGGGTTCTCAGCCTGGGCCGGTCTCCCCGGGAAGGTGTGACAGTGCCTTGTCCTTGGACTCCGTGCCTCCTTTGGCGGCCGAGATGGTGGTGTGCAGTGCGTGTTCTCTGCAGAAGCGCGGCCGAGGCCTTTTCCCCCCCAGAAAGGGCTTCAGGAGCTGGGCCCGGGAGTGTCCCGTTGGTTGACTCACTGTGGGACTCTGTGTTGGGGTCACGCTGGCAGTGCTCAGGGACCACTCCTGGTGGTGTTGGGGATTGACGTTGGGTCCGCCACTTCTGCAGGGCAGGCGTCCTGCCCGCTCTGCTGTCTGGCTCTTATCCCGGGAGTCGGGGACACTGGTGTTCTTTGTGTAGCCTGGGTGTTAACTCCTTGCCCTGGGTGTGTGAATTATTTCTCCCAGTCGGCGGGTGTCTGTGCCCCTCTCTTGGAGTGTCCTCTTCCTTCTTCTCTGGACTCCACAGAACCTCACAGAAGCCTTTGTATTCTGTATGAATCGCGTCTCTGTGACTGAGCAGGTGGGGTGTGTGTGTGTGTATGTATGTATGTGTGCACACAAGTGGCTGTGTGTGTTTGCACGCATGCGTAAGTGGCTCTGTGTGTGTGTGTGTGCTTGCGTGAGTGGCTATGTGTGTGTGTGACTGCGTGTTAGTGACTCTGTGTGTGTATATATGTGTGTACATGGTAGGGAATAGTAGGGGATAGGAGCTGCTGGGTAGTGTGTGTGTGTCTGTGTGTGTGTCTGTTTGTGTGTCTGTGCGTGCATGCGTGCGCGTGCCAGGGCGGGAGGCTGCCTGCGGGCTGGCAGAGGCGAGTGCCGAGGGTCTCTGCCGCCCGTGTCGCCCTGAGCCCGGCGCGGTGTCCCCCCGCAGCTGTCCCGGGTGCTGCAGAAGGCTGCCGAGCAGGAGTCCCAGATGCGAGCCGAGATCCAGGCCATGAAGCAGGAGCTGGCCACGGTCAACATGATGGACGAGTTTGCCCGGTATGCGCGGCTGGAGCGGAAGATCAACAAGATGACGGACAAGCTCAAGACGCACGGTAGGGGCTGCCCTCAGCTGGCCGGGCCCAGTGCCCCCGAGATCCCCCAGCACGGCCTCTGATTCTTGAATGTTTCTCCTGTGGACACAGACCTTTGTCTAGAATGTTCCCAGGCTGTGCCCCTCCTCCCTCAGGAGGAAGCAATCCCCTGGTGCCAGCCACTGTCTGTCGGGCTGGGGCTTAGGCCCCCCCCGCCCCGTAGCGCTCAAGGCTGGCCCTGAGGCCAGGGACCCCTCCTGGCGGGGAGGAGGCAGCCGTACTGTCTCTAAGTGAGCACACAGAAGGGGGCCCCTCGCCCCCCCAGACACCCAAGAGCCCCCCTGAACTGTTCCCAGCCTTGGGGTATGGCCCGCTCCGGAAACTGATCTAGGAGAACCTAACTTTTTTGGGTTTTTATTTTGGCTCTTTGGGTCACACCCAGCGATGCTCAGGGCTTACTCTGGT
This sequence comes from Sorex araneus, assembly GCF_027595985.1. Taxonomy (NCBI): domain Eukaryota; kingdom Metazoa; phylum Chordata; class Mammalia; order Eulipotyphla; family Soricidae; genus Sorex; species Sorex araneus. The sequence goes on from NC_073303.1 coordinate 202,037,448, forward strand.
TCTGCACTCAGGAGTTACTCCTGGCGGTGCTCGGGGGACCTTGTGGGATGCCAGGGATTGAACCTGGGTCGGCCGTGTACAGGCAAATGCCCTCCGTGCTGTGCTATCGCTCCGGCCCCTAACTCTGCTGCTCTCTCCTTGTTGTTGTGGAACTGCCACTTTCTAGTGGTCTGTCCTTTTGGGGGGCCGGGGGCTGGGGTGCATACCCAGCCATGCTGAGGGCTTACTCCTGCCACTGCTCACGGATCACTCCTGGTGGGCTTGGGGACCGTCTGGATGCCACGGATGGAACCCAGCATGGCCACATGCAAGGGGGGCATACCTACCCTGTGGTCCTAGCCGGTTGTTTACCTTTGTATTGTGGTGTTTGGGCCACACTTGGCCTTGCTCAGGATTACTCCTGGCTCTGTGCTCAGGGCTCGTTCCCAGGGGACCCTTTGTGGTGCCTGGGATTTGAATACGGCTCGGCTGCCTGTAGGACATGCACCTTTACCCCCTGTCCAGGCTCCCCCCGCCCCTCTGCTTTCTTTTTCTTTTTTTTTTTTGGTTTTTGGGTCACACCCGGCGATGCACAGGGGTCACTCCTGGCTCTTCACTCAGGAATCATCCCTGGCGGTGCTCAGGGGACCATATGGGATGCTGGGATTCGAACCCGGGTCGGCCGCGTGCAAAGCAAACGCCCTACCCGCTGTGCTATCGCTCCAGCCCCCCCTCTGCTTTCTTAACGCGCATATTCCACACCTCATAGACCCGCTTGCCCCAGTGGCGCCTCCCCCACCGTTCCCCCTGGAGCGCTTCGAGAACAGTAGATTTCGGGGCAGCCAGGGGTTTTTCTGGAAAGCAGGCGACAGGCAGGTCGGTTCGGGTGCCTCTGTTCTGCTCTCTGCAGAGCCCGCTGCTTCCGGCGCAGCCCTTCTGGGTGGGAGCCCACCACATGCCCCCTGGCAGCTGCGGGCCCCTCTCCACGGGCCCTCAGTGGCCTTCCCTCGGGGTCGCGGGCAGGGCGGCTGGCGGGGGGCAGGCGAGTGAGGGGTGACCTGGGACAGGGAGAGCCTTGCCGGTCCCGCCAGCCCAGCCCCCGCGCTTGGAGACGGGTTCCGCTGAGTGGCTGAGGCTGCTCAGAATTGAGGGCGGGCGTGGTCCTGCTCACGGAGCCGGGCAGAGGCTGTTCCGGGTTTTGTACTTGGCGATGCTCAGCAGTGCTCAGGGCTTTGCGCTCGGGGCCCCTGACTCCTGCTGGGGGTCAGGGGACACTGTGCGGTGCTGGGCCGGTCCCGTGAAGGGCAGGTCCCCTCCCACTGGACTCTCTCTCCCGCCCTTACGTTCCACCTTACATTTCCCGCTTGTGTGTTGAGAAAACATTAGGTTTGTGATCGGGAGTATTTCATTTTTTGGTTTTGGGGCTCCACCTGGCTCTGTGTTGGGAGCGAGAGGGGCGGGGTGTCACACTTGGGGCTCCCGCATGCCAGGGTCTCTGCTCGGCGCTGTGTCTCCCGGCCCACTGCCGTTTTCTGGGCGAGAAGAGCCTTTCTGTGTCCTTGAGCGGGCCCCGTCCTCTGACCTCGCTTTGCCTTGCAGTGAAGGCGCGCACAGCCCAGCTGGCCAAGATCAAGTGGGTCGTCAGCGTCACCTTCTACGTGTTGCAGGTAAGTGCCCCACCTGCCTGTCCCGGCAGGAGCCGCAGAGTGGCAGCGCACCACGCGGACCCTCGAGAAGCCCAGTCGGTGGCGGCCCTGGGGGACTCGGGTGTGCGTGGGACCAAGGCCAGAGGCGCTCGCGTAGCAGCGGCACTTTCCCCGGGGCTGCAACGCCTAGCTGAGGTCAGGACTCGGTCGCTTCCTGGGGAGGGTGGGCAGTGAAGGCCCCGGCCCCGTGGTGGGAGCTGGTGTCTAGGGGACCGGAAGCGAGCCCCGCCCGGAAGGATGCCTCAGTTCCTCGCTTGGATCCTCTCCTGGACGGCTGTGAAGGGGCGGGAGACAGCCAGGAGGAGGCTGCTGGGGGGTGCAGAAAGGGGGTCCCCGCACTGCCCACCCCGAGCACCCATGGCCCCGGCCCTGCCCTGCGGGGAGCCCCATTTCCAAGGGCCCGAGAAGATGGGACACGGGGGCCTGTGCGATCAGGTCCGGGACTCGGGAACTAGTCATGGATTTCTGTTTGCCTGTTTTCTGCCGTGTGTGTGTGTGTGTGTGTGTGTGTGTGTGTGTGTGTGTGTGTGTGTGTGTGTGTGTGTGTGGTGTATGCATGTGTGTGTGTGTGTGCGCTCACTGCTCTTAACACAGGCAGCAAGCCAATGAGCGACGGCAGCCACTCCCAACTCTCAGGCCTTTTCTTTTCCTGGCGCCCAGGACTGAGCCCAGGGCATCCCACACGTGAGCTGTGGACCCACATGGCCGCCCCTCTCCCCCGCACCCCCTCCCAGGTCTTGCTTTGTCCTCAGCGCCTCACTGCTTTTCTTGGCTCCGGTGGTCCCCTGAGTGCAGAGACGGTTGCTCTGGCCCGGTGACGTCACGGGCAGTCCCTGGAAGGGCCTTTCTCGGGGCCTCCCTGAGTGAGCTGCCGTTTCCGGGCGTGGCCGCGGGGCCCTGACCGGCGTGTCTTTGCAGGCCGCCCTGATGGTCTCGCTCATCTGGAAGTACTACTCCGTGCCCGTGGCCGTGCTGCCCAGTAAGTGGATCACCCCCCTGGACCGCCTGGTGGCGTTTCCCACCAGAGTGGCAGGTGAGTGTTTTCCGGAGAACACGGGTGGGGGCAGGGGCGTCTTTGGGGGGCAGGGGTCGTCTCTCTGGGGTCCCCGTCGCTGCCGAGCACAGGCGTGGTGAGAAGCCGGGGCCAGGGAGCCCTGCACTTGGGGGGACCCGAGCTGCTTGGCGGCTGAGGCACGTTTCCTCCTTCTTCTGCTTTTTGGGTCACACCCGGCGATGCTCAGGGGTTCCTCCTGGCTCTGCACTCAGGAATTACTCCTGGCGGGGCTCGGGGACCATATGGGATGCCGGGGACTGAACCCGGGTTGGCCATGTGCGAGGCAAACACCCTCCCCGCTGTGCTGTGGCCCCAGCCCCGAGGCATGTTTTCTTAAGTTTTCACTGTGTATTAGGCCATGGCCAGTGGTGCCCAGGGTCACTCCTGGAGGAGTTGAGCTGGGCCCCGATGCGGTGGCCAGGCGTGGAGCTGGGGTCAGTGTGCAAAGCCAGTGCCCCTCTCACCCCGCGCTGTGCTCCGCCTCTGGCCCGAGTCCTTTTCCCCTTTTTGGTTTTGGGGCCACTCCTGGCTCTGCGTTCAGGAGTTGTTCCTGACGGTGCTCGGAACCACGAGAGATGCTGGGGCTGGAACCCGGGTCGGCCGTGTGTGTGTGTCACCTCCATGGCGACGTCGGCGAGGGCCTGGGGCCTGTGCCTGCCCACTCAGGCGGGGTGCCCCGCCTCGCCGCGCGCTGACGCTGCCCCTCTCCCTTCCAGGGGGCGTCGGGATCACCTGCTGGATCTTGGTGTGCAACAAGGTCGTGGCCATCGTGCTCCACCCTTTCAGCTGACCGGGACGGCGGCCGCCCACACCTTCCAAAACAGAATCACTGTTTGGCCGAAAATGTGACTTCTGTTGTTTCGTGGCTACTTTTTCTTTTAAGAGCGCACAGGTTTTGTGTATGTGTGTTTGTTGGTTTTTTACCTCATGTGGTGCTCGGGACCTGGGGTCACACCTGGCAGAGCTTGGCCCCCTGGGCCAGCATTTCAGTGCGAGGACCCCAGGTGAGTGCCGGGGGCCCCCAGGGCCACCCCCCATGATGCCCAGGAGGGAGGCTGTGTGGCATGGGGTCGAACCCAGGCTGGGTGCGTGCAAGGTGCACCCTAACCATTGGACTATCTCTTTGTTCCCTCTGCCCCCACCACCTTTTTTTTTTTTTTTTTTTGCACAACACGTATTTGTTCTGGGTAAATATGTATTGTCAAAAAAATATGTGAGAGTCTTACAAGAAACACAGTTTGGAACCCTTGTCACCGAGCCAGAAGCCTGGTCAGTATGCGGCCCCGTGTCCCAGCCAGCTGAGCACCGGGCCGGTCACCGGAAATGTGGGTCATGATGGCATTGACGTCTTTTGCTCGAGTTTGGCACGAAGTCCGCACGATGGCACTGTGCAGGACCAGCGGCAGAGTTGGGGTTGTGCACGCCCTGGCCCCTTGGAGCAGTGACCCTCCGCTGCTGCTTCGTGGACCGGAGCCAGTGGCAGAAATTGTGTGCTGGTTCTTGGAAAGAGAAGCCGAGAAGCTGCTTGCCCGACGTCTTTCCGGCCCCAGGCGCCGACGGTGCGGCCACCCCGAGCTCCAGAGTGTGGCTAACTTCTTTCACGCGCTCCGAAGAGAATAACACTAACCAGTGTTGCTGGAGGTGTCACCCGCCGGGCAAGCCCCTGGCAGCTGTGAAGTTTCTGTGACACGTCTTATCCTTTCTGATTGTGCCCCTGCGGCCGATGCACCGTTGTTTGTGCCTGAGTCGTGTGTCTTCTATTTAAATTTCAGATGAGATGTATTTTATGAACATGTATTTATGCTCGTAGATCGGACCAGGCTGAGAGAGCCGAGCCTGGCTCCTGGCTAAGCTCGCTGCCTGGCCGAATGTCTGGTCTGTAAGGTGTGGTCAGTGCTGGCACACGGTTCTGGAAACCCCTTTCCCCCAATTAAAAGCTTTGCCAGTGTCTGTGTGGCTTCCTCCTCTGGGCCCGGCTGGGACTGACTCCTGACGAGCGGCTGGGGGCGCCCCTGCTTGCCGGCCATGCACCCTGTGGGTCTCCTGGGACCCTCCTTGCCCTCACTGCCTCTGAAGACAGGAGGGCTGGGGGTCCCCGTGGGCTGGGGCGCAGCTGGGCTGCGCTGGCCGATCTTCGTAGCCCGTGGTCGACCTCCCTGGGATGGCTCATGTGCTGTCATCCCTCCCCCGCACCCCCCAGCTCAGATCCGTGGGCCTGGCAGGGCCGGCCTCAGCCAACGGGGTGGACCTCCCTGGCCAGCCTTTCCTCTGGCTGTGCCGAGGGACTTGGGTAATGCTCCGTGAGGCCAGAGTCAGGTGCTGCGTGGGCTAGAAACAGAGGGGCCCGAGGCCAGGTGCAGACCCCCCTGCATGCTAGAGCCGTCTTGGGGTGCTTTCCCACTCAACGCAGGCCGAGGGAGGACCAGAGATGGGCGTGGAAATACTCCCGCAGAGACCCCGAGGGCTGGTACGCCGTGGAAGGGACCGCCTAGCCTTGCCGGCGCAGCCCCCACCAGGGCTCCGCCAGGGACGCTGCTGAGCGCTTGCTGCCTGTGCCCCCAAACGGAACCCCACTGCCAGGAAACGCAGCCTGACCCATGGACAGGACTCACGTAAACACAAAAATTTTGTTTTTTTGTCCCACCCCCGATTAGATGATGACTGGTGGTTCCCATGGTTACTCCTGGCTCTGTGCTTGGGGATCATGGGGTAGGGGAAGGGTGGGGAGAGCAGGGAACGGACCATATGGGTGCCACGGAGTGAAGCTGGGTCGGCCACGTGCCAGGGAGCACCGCCCCGCTCTGCCTCGGCCCGGATAGTGTCCTTGTGTGTGTATGCGCGTGTGTGCTCGTGTGTGCATGTGAGGATCCGGATAGTGTCTTCTCGTGTGTGTGTCTGTGTGTGTGCGTTAGGGCCTGGATAGTGTTTTCTTGCACATGCACTTGCGTATGTGTGTGTGTGTTCGTGTGTGCGTGCTAGGGTCACACCCTGCTGTGCTTAGGGGTGCCGTGCAGTGGACCCAGCCAGGGTTGGTGGGTGGGCTCTAGCCCTTCCCTGCTGTGCGCTGCCCTCCCCTGCCCTTCCCCAGCGAACACCCCCTCCACCCCCGTATTAACCGAGCATACCTCCTGAGTTAGCCGAGCACCCCCTGCGGTCGCCGTGCACACACCCCCTGCCTTCGCGGAGCGCACCCCCTGGTTAGCCAGGCACCCCCTGCATTAGCTGATCGCACCCCCTGGCTAGCCGAGCGCACACCCCTCCCACCCCCACCCCCCCACCGGCCAGCGGTGGGGACCGACTCCGGACGCCCAAGGACCAGCACACACACACGCGCGGCTGGTCGGGCGCGACTCTATTTAGATGATTATCTTCCTCTTGCCCCCCGGGGGGGACGGGGACGGGGACGGCGACGGCACCGAGTTGGGCACGGTCACCCTGGAGTCCCCGAAGGCGTTGTTGGCCGAGGGCTGGCCGGGGGGCGGCTGGCCGGGGGCCCCGAACAGCTCCTCCATCAGGCTGTTCTTCCTGTCGGGCAGCGCGCGGCGCGCACGGCCCAGCGACGGCTCGTAGGCGCAGGCGGCCGCGTCGGGGCGCGCGCGGGGGCGGCCGGCCCGGGCTCCCGCGCCGGCCACCGGCAGCCCCTGGTGCAGGTTCTCGATCACCTCCGTGAAGGAGTAGTGCTTGCGCGGCCGGAGCGGGGGCCGGCTGCCGTGGGTCGCCGAGGGCTCGGGGGGCGCCTCCGCCGGCCGCTCGCGCGCCAGGGCCAGCTCCCGCTCCGGTGCTCGGTCACGCTCCCGCTCCCGCTCCGGTGCCCACTCGCGCTCCCGCTCCGGTGCTCGGTCACGCTCGCGCTCCCGCTCCGGTGCCCACTCGCGCTCTCGCTCCGGGCCGGCTGCCTGGAGGCACTTCGCGGGCACCTCCTGCTCCGGGGTCCTCGCCGCGCCCTTCTCTGGCTCGGCCCTGTCTCCCAGTGTCCCGGCGCTGTCCAGGGGCGTGGGCACCTCTGCCCCCGCCAGCTCCTGTCCCCCGGCCGGATCTGTGGGAGTGGAGGGAGGAGAGGCGGGGCGGTGGTTGGACGGTTGGACGGCCAGCGCCGGGCAGGGTGGGCAGGGCCAGCTTAGTGTCCCAGCCCGCGGGGAGGCCCCTAGGACGCAGGGACGCAGCGCCACTCAGAGTCTGCAGCCGGCTCAGCTTCCCGGAACCCCGCCCTGCTTAAAGCACGGAGAGGGGTGCCCGCCCTTCCCCGGGCCACAGATGCCCAGGGGCTGCCCTCGGCTGGGACGGGGATGGAACTGGGTCCAGCCTCCTCAGTCCTCCCCCTTATCTCCCTGGACGGACTGCAGAATTGTCAGTGTGCACACACACACATGCACGTGCACACGCACCCACGCACATGCACACACAGGCACACGCATGCTCACACAAGCATGCCCACACAGGTACACGCACGCACACGCACACATACAGGTACACAGGCATGCACACACGGGCACATGCACACATGTACACGTACACACACAGGCACACACATGCTCACACAAGCATGCACAAACATGGGTACACAAACACCCCCACACACATGCCCACACAAGCATGCACACACATGGGTACATGCACACATGCACACGGGTACATGCATGCACACGAACACAGAGGCACACACATGCTCACCCAAGCATGCACACACATGGGTACATGCATGCACGCACATGCACACACAGTCACACACATGCACACATGGGCACATGCACACACACACATGCACATACACAGGCATACACAAATAGGTCTCCAGCTCAGGCCCACCCCCAGAAATAGGTCTCAGGGGTTGGTCACTACTTGGCTTAGTTCTCATCATATCTGGTTGTCTCAAGAGGGGGCGGGGGTTAGGAAATGATGGCGAGATGCTTCCAGCCCAGGGGGGTGGAGACCCAGCCCTTTTGGGGGGCCCAGCCCATGTTAGGGGGAGCCCAGTCATGTTAGGGGGGCCCAGTCCTTATTGGGGTCCCAGCCCATGTCAGGGGGGCCCAGCCTGTGCTGGGGAGTCACCGTGGTGTCGTCTCCTGGGGTCCTCCTGGCTGGGGTGCTTGCTGGCACTGGGCGGGCCGGGGCCGGGGCCGGCCGCTGCTTTCTCCTTGGGGCCCGAGCTTCCCGCTTTCTTTCTCGCCTGCAGTGGAGAGAAGCAGCGCCAACGTCCCCCGTGGGTGACAGATGCTTCCTGCGTCGGGGGGTTCCGACTGCCGAGGGCGCCAGAGGCGGCATCCCCGCCTATCTGCGCCCACGCGCTTGGCCAGTCTCCCGGCCGCGCGGGTCTCTGCACCTTGGCGGTCACAGCCGGCACGTCGCAGGACTTCTGGGTCTCCTGGTGTTTCACCATCACAAGCGGGTAACTCGTCCTGTCCACCTGGGTTGCTTTCGTAGAAGAAACTAGAGGGGAATGACACGGTTCAGACACACGCCCCACAGGGCAGCCCTGAGACGGCGCGAGTCCACCCCTCTTCCCAGAGTCAGCTCCGCCCTCGCCCCGCCCCTTCCCCCCGCCCTTCCCCTTGCTTCATCTTTTATTTTTTCTTTTTCTTTGTTTTTATGTCACACCCGGCCACGCTCAGGGGTGACTCCTGGCTCTGTGCTCAGGAATTATTCCTGGTGGTGCTTGAGGAACATGTGGGATGCCGGGGATCGAACCTGGGTCGGCGGCGCAAGGCAAACGCCCTCCCCGCTGAACGCCCTTCTGTTTGCTTCCTCTGATTAGGGCGCAGAGATTATGGACACCGTGGGGCGAGCAGCGGCCAGGAGCCTCGTGGCTGGGCGCCCATGTCCCTTCCTGCAGACACGTGTTGCGAGAGTCTGAGCCCAGACTCAGGTCATCACAACAGTGTCCCCGCAGTTTGCTCTTCTCTTGAGCCTGTGCTTCAGCCCCTGAAGCTTTCCTCTGCCCCCACCCTAAACTTTTGCCCCACTAAAAGAACCCTGAGCAGGTGGCTGATGCCACAGAACACGTGCTGGCATGAGCCAGGCCTCGGCCAGCTGGGGCCCCTAAACACTGGCAGCAACAAAGGGAAGAAATCCTGGACCCCCGGGCTGGCTGGTGAGACGCCTCCTCTGGGGACTGTCATTTCAGTTCCTGTGTCATCGACTAACAGGGCAGGTGTGGTCATCCTGTGCATCTGTGAGCCACGTGGTCAGTGGCCATCGGGATGTGGTCATGCTGTGCATCTCTGTGTCGCATGGTCCAGTGGCCACCGGGATGTGGTCATGCTGTGCATCTGTGAGCCGCGTGGTCAGTGGCCATCGGGATGTGGTCATGCTGTGCATCTGTGAGCCACGTGGTCAGTGGCCATCGGGATGTGGTCATGCTATGCACCTCTGTGAGCCGCGTGGTCAGTGGCCATCGGGATGTGGTCATGCTGTGCATCTGTGAGCCACGTGGTCAGTGGCCATCGGGATGTGGTCATGCTGTGCATCTCTGAGCAGCGTGGTCAGTGGCCATCGGGATGTGGTCATGCTGTGCATCTCTGTGAGCTGTGTGGTTGGTGGCCATCGGGATGTGGTCATGTTCTGCATCTGTGAGCCACGTGGTCCAGTGGCCATTGGGATGTGGTCATACTGTGCATCTGTGAGCCGCATGGTCCAGTGGCCATCGGGATGTAGTCATGCTCTGTGAGCCGCGTGGTCCAGTGGCCATCGGGATGTGGTCCTGCTGTGCATCTGTGAGCCGAGTGGTCCAGTGGCCATCAGGATGTGGTCATGCTGTGGCTGACCGCACACTAATCTGTCTTCTGGATACAGGCAGGAGCAGACAGAGATGTCGGGAGAACGGATGCGTAGTTCCAGCTGTTGAAACAGCTGGTTCCACCCTTCTCAGCCTGCTCTCTGTCTGGGTGGTCTGGGGGCCGGGCGGGGCTGGCGTTTCCACCCTGTGCTGGGTGTGGAAAGGCTGCAGTGCAGGGCTCATGCCGTTGAGGCAAGGAGGGAGATCCCAGGACAGGCGGTGGGGGCAGAGGGCGGGGGCAGAGGAGAGCCAGGGGACTTTGCCGGGAGCCTTTCGGGGAGCCGGAGACGTTCTCTGTCCTGGCTGGAGCGGTGGCTGCAGGCGCCTGGTAGAGCCATCGCCCCACACCCGTGCAGTGGGGCGCCTCCTTGCCCTGTGTCCCCAGGTCCAGCTGGGTGGAGGAAGGCACACAGGGAAAGTGTCATATTTAGGGTCGGAGGGACGGCTTGTGGGAGAGCAGGGTTCAGTCCCCAGCACTGCAGCGTGCCCTGAGCACAGAGCCAGGAGTCACCCCCGAGCGCATCAGCCCTAAAACCAAAACAAAGAGATTCCAGCAAACTGTTTGCTTCCAGCTGAAAAATTCTCCGGTGTCTCCAGTGAGGACGCGGGTGCTGGGCAGACGGGGGATGGGCAGCGAGCGTCTTCCCGCCACAGCACACCAACCCCCCCGCCCCGCGCCCCCGCCCCAGAGGTGGCCCAGTGCTGAGAACAGCCATTCTTAGAAATGGTCCGGCTGGGAAGAATCTGACTAGGTCCTTGAAAGTAGATTCTGAGCCAAACGAATTCAAGCATACCTTTTATTTATTTTTATTTATTTATTTATTTGCTTTTTGGGTCACACCTGGCACTGCACAGGGGTTACTCCTGGCCCTGCACTCAGGAATTACCCCCTGGCAGTGCTCAGGGGACCATATGGGATGCTGGAAATTGAACCCGGGTCGGCCGCGTGCAAGGCAAACGCCCTCCCCGCAATGCCATTGCCCCAGCCCCCAAGCATACCTTTCAGATCATCCTGAGACTCGCATAGGTTCTTAAGAATCCGGTTGGTGTAGATGTTCCTGATCTCCAGCTCCCGCTCCTTGTCCTGCAGAGAACCAGAGCACAGCCGTTTTCTGGCTGCAGTGACGGGACAGCGGGCAGGGCACTTGCCTTGTACATGCTTGACCCAGGTTCGATTTTCCTTTTTTCCTTTTTTTTGGTGGTGGCGGAGAGGACACCTACCCAAAGGAGCACGGGGATCACTCCCGCCTCAGCGCTTAGGGATTACTCCTGGGCAGTGCTCAGGGGACCCTACGGGCTGCTGGGGATGGAACCAGGTCTGCAGCATGTCAGGCAGTTGTCCTCCCCGCTGGACTACTGCTCCGGCCCTTCCAGTGAATTCTTTCCAATGACTGGCCATCTCCCGGGGGTAGGAGAGAAAGGTGATTGGCGGGCTATTCCCCAAGTTAAATAACTCAGAGGCGAGGCAGGCTTAGTCAGCACCTGGAATATTCTGGGCAGCAGCGTGTCGCAGCTGTGCCCAGTCTGGGGGACGCGGTACCTTAAGTTTCTGTTGGAGTCGCTTCATTTCCATCTGCAGAGTCTTACTGGTGGTCTGAGCGGCCAGGGACTTCCGGCTCTCCGCGGCCAGCTGCTGGCTGAAGGCTTTGTTGTTCAGCCTCAGCTGTTTTTCCAGTCTCTAGAAACAGCATAGGTGTCAGCTCTTCCGGGGCTGATAACACAGATAACGGGATTAGCTATGTTTATATGTATGAGATGTGCAAGGTTTCTTCTTCTTCTTCTTCTTCTTTTTTTTTTTTCCACTTTTTGGGTCACACCCGGCGATGCACGGGGGTTACTCCTGGCTCATGCAGTCACTCAGGAATTACTCCTGGCGGTGCTCAGGGGATGCTGGAATAGAACCCGGATCGGCCACATACAAGGCAAACGCCCTACCTGCTGTGCTGTCGCTCCAGCCCCAAGATGTGCAAGATTTCAATGCATTTTTTTTGCCACACCCACCGATGCTAAGGGGTCACTCCTGGCTCTACCCTCAGGAGTCACTCCTGCCGGTGCTTGGGGGACCCTATGGGGTGCCGGGGAGGGGACGGACAGGTCAGGCTCCCTGTCCGATACCCACTGTATTCTCTCTCCAGCCCCAGGGAGAATTAGTCCTTGAATTCTCTATGCCTGTAGAGAAAAGTGTGAAAGATTTGAACATTTATTTATATGTAAAAATACATATCTGAGACAGAAATGTTTTCTTTGGCATGACAGACACGTGCGGAGATGGATCTACTATCAGTGACAGAACTTTGTGCCGTATTCTGTGTCCAAGGCGCAGCAGCCGAGGTGTAGGGGCTGGGGCGAGCGCTCACCTGCTGGGCAGAGGCTCTGCGCCTGGAGACCCGAGTTCGATGCCCCACTCTCCTACAGAGCAGCCCCTCCCCAGACCCCCGGCACTGACGCCCCCTGCCAGTGCCCTGTCGTTCTAAGGGCCTCCAGCTGCAGATCCCCACCAGGCTGCTTCTCTCTCTCTTTTTATTTTTTATTTTTTGCTTTTTTGGGGTCATATCCGGTGATGCACAGGGCTTACTCCTGGCTCTGTGCTCCTCCCCTCTGTACTGTTGCTGCAGCCCTTCCACCATGCTTCTCGCTCTCCATACCTCACATATTCTTTTATCCTTTTAGGTTTTGTTTTGGGGCCATTTTCTGTATCACTGTAGTTTATCCATTTGCTCAAGCAGGCACCAGTAACGTCTCCATTGTGAGACTTGTTGTTACTGTTTTTGGCATATCGAATTTGCCACAGATAATTTGCCAACCTCTGACATGCGGGCAGGATACTCTCGGTAGCTTGCCGGGCTCTCTGAGAGGGACGGAGGAATTGAACCCGGGTCGACCACGTGCAAGGCAAATGCCCTTCCCGCTGTGCTATCACTCCAGTGATCTCACAGAGATAGAAAAAATAATGCTAATTTATGTCTTTTTTTTTTTTTTTTTTTGCTTTTTGGGTCACACCCGGTGATGCACAGGGGTTACTCCTGGCTCTGCACTCAGGAATTACCCCTAGTGGTGCTCAGGGACCATATGGGATGTTGGGACTCGAACCCAGGTCAGCCAGTTGCAAGGCAAACGCCCTATCCGCCGTGCTATCGCTCCAGCCCCAATAATACCAATTTAAAACATAGTAAAATAAAATGAACATTCTGAATAAAAATAATGTGGCGTTCATGTCAACTCAGTCAGTTAAATCAATGGCTGAATAAATAGCAGTACTCCTACATTTTATATATAAAGAGCTGGGTTGAGGGCTTGGGCTGGGCGGGGTGTGGGGGCTTTGCGGACACGCAGTGGGGGTGTCGAACAGGTCAGAGCTGCAAGACGGCCCACCTGCCAGCCGCCCGCCTCCCTGTCGGCCTCCCCGTCCGCCTCAGCCTCGGAGGACACACCTGGATCTTCTTGTCGTTCGCCTCCAGCTTGGCCGTGAGGGCGGACAGCTTCTGGGTCAGCTCCTCCCGCTCTGCCAGGCCCTTGTCCTCCGCCAGGCGCTGCAGGCCCAGCAGCGCATCCTTGGTCTTCAGCAGCTCCTGGTCCGTCTCCCGGAGCTTGCGGGCCACGTTCCGCTCCTTGCCCTGCGACTTCTTCAGCAGCTGCCGCAGGCTCCTGACCTCGTTCTGGTGCTTGGCCACGACCTGCGGCAGGTTGTTCTGGGAGCTCTCGTACTTGCCGATGGCTTTCAGGTGCCGGAACTGCACCTGCTTCAGAAACTGGTTCTCGATGATGGTGGCCTCCAGCTTCCGCGTGACATCCGCCAGCTCGTTCTTCAGCTCCTTGATCTTGTGCAGCCTGGCGGAGAGGACCCGGTGGGTCACGGCGTCCCTCCTCTGGGCCAGCATGCCGAGCCGGGGGCTCAGGGCCTGACTGTTCCACGCGACCTGCTGTCCCGCCGGGATGCCCTCGAGGCCTGTGCAAGCAGAGAAGGGAGCATGTGATTCGCCTGGCGACATGTTCCCAACACACGGGGCCTGTGTTCAGGCGAACACGCGCCCTGTGCCAGCGGTTCGGGGGCTACTCCCAGCTCTGTGCTTGGTTGGAAGGGGGTGGCTCCCGAGGGCGCTCTGGGAAGCCTGTGGCGTTGGGCATGGAACTGGGGTGGGCGGCAAGCGGCCCCTTAGCCCCTGGCCCTCTCTCCAGCTCCTAGGCTGGGGGCGTTGTGCGATGGTATCTCAGCGAACCCTCTGGCTTGCCACAGGCCACTGTAAAGCCGTGTGCTTCAAAGCCGAGTGTCCAAGGGGACAGGACCACGGAAGGGTGCTGGACAGAGTGCAAACGGAGTCTCTCCTGAGCGTGCACTGATTTCTACTATAAAAGCCGTACCAGAGGGGCCAGAGCGGTAGTACCGCGGGGAGGGTGTTGGCCTTGATCGAGACCGACCTGCATTTGATCCCCGGCATCTCATCGGGCCCCCCGAGCACTGCCAGGAGTGATTCCTGAGTGCAGAGCCAGGAGGAACCCCTGAGCATCGCCGGGTGTGACCCCCACCACTCCCCCCCCCCCAAAAGGATGAAAACAGAAAAGAAAACACCTATACCAGTGCTCAGGAGAACCTGCACTAAGAGCTGGCTGCCCTTGGGCTGGAGAGGGCAGGGGCCAAGGCAGTGGCTAATCCTGGTTCCATCCCTGGTGTCACAGTTGGTTCCCTGGGCACTGCCGAGGGCAGCTCTGCGCACAGAGCCAGCGGTAGATTCTGAACATCCACTGGGGGTGGCCCCGAGCGAAACCCCAGCGAGTTTGCCGGAGGTTAAGGTTTAAGGAGACGCTTCAGTTGCCGGATGGAATCCATCCTTCCCACAGTGTGACCGGGCAGCAAGGCGGGGGGACGTCCACCCCCTATGCCCCCAAGAGACCCCCAAAGCCACTCACAGCGCGCATGCAGGTGGCCTGTCTCTCAGTTCTCAAGCCCCTGTTAGTTAAGGCTGAACACGGCCGGTTGGCCTAGGCCGCTGGGAGTGTGTCGGGGTGACATGCCTTGAGCACGGGCTCCTGGCTGCCCTGGCCTGGACAGTGGGGCAGGCTGGCTCCGAAGGGGTGGGGGCTGGAGCGGTAGCACAGCAGGAAGGCGCTTTGCCTTGCACACAGCTGACCTGGGTTGGATCCCTGGCATCCCATATAGTCCCCTGAGCACTTCCAGGAGTGGTTCCTGAGCACAGAGCCAGGAGCACCCCATGAACAGCATCAGGGGTACCCCCCACCCCCCAGAAAAGTCTAAAGAGGGGCTGGAGTGATAATACAGCGGATTGTGCGTTGGCCTTGCACACGGCCCACCTGGGTTTGATTCCCAGCATCCCTTATGGTTCCCGAGAACTGCCAGGAGTAATTCCTGGGTGCAGAGACAGTGACCCCTGAGCATTGCTGAGGGTGACCCCAAAGACAAAAAGCCAAAAAAAAATAATCTGAGGCATGGGAACATTCACCCCTGTAAAACAATTATTATTGCGGTAAAATAGACCCCAGACAGAGAAAGGGGGCCGGGGAGGCTGGACTCAGCCCGACTGACGTGCTTGCACTGCCCTCTGCACGCGGGGGCCTGACCCTGGCAGGGGAGCTTCCCTGAGGCGAGAAGGAGCGGGCGCGGTGCCACACAAGCCCCGTCCTGCCTCTGCCCGTGCTTGGGCAGCAGGACGCCACTGGCTCACGCAGGCTGGAGGACTCGCCCCCAGGGCCATGCAGGACGCGTCAGACTCTGAAACACCACGTGGTCCTGGGCAAGGAACTCGGGTGAAGATCGGGGGTCCTCGGAGCCAGAGCGACAGTACAGCGGGTGGGGAGCCCGCACTGGGCCCTCCAAGCCCTGCCAGGAGCGATCCCTGCGCACATGTGGTGTGAACCCCGAACAAAACCAAATCAAACCGCGGCCCCCACATTCCAGAAACCCTATCAAACTGAAGGTCTGCTATCATCCACAGAATTTTTGTTTTGTTTTGTTTTTGGGTCACACCTGGCGATGATGCACAGGGGTTACTCCTGGCTCTGCACTCAGGAATTACCCCTGGCCGTGCTCAGGGGACCATATGGGATGCTGGGATTTGAACCCGGGTCGGCCACATGCAAGGCAAACGCCCTACCCACTGTACTATCACTCTCGCCCCCATCCACAGAATTTTTCCCTATAAAAAATACTTTTCTACCGTGAAAGATGCTGTCATCAGCCTCTCAGGCTGGATGGTGAAAATCACCCCGAGGGGCAGGAGTGATAGCACAGCGGGGAGGGTGTTTGCCTTGCACGTGGCCGACCCGGGTTCTATTCCCAGCATCCCAGATCAGTGCATCCCTGAGCACCGCCAGGAGTAATTCCTGAGTGCAGTCAGGAGTAACCCCTGTCATCACTGGGTGTGACCCAAAAAAGCAAAAAAGAAGAAAAAAAAGGAAAAAAGAATATCGTCCCAAGGTAGCTGTTTTCCCTCAGTCCCCGGCCCTGTCGGTGACCCCTTCGCTGTGCTACCAGCTGATTCAGAGGTCGATTTCGGATACGCCAGAGCCTGGGCAGATGCGGGAATTCTAGCACCCCAGCCTTCCCACGCTGAGCACGGGCGTGGACAAATTCAAACATGAATTCAAACAAGGCTCACACTTGCATGCGTAACACCAAGCTGCAGACCGGTGCCAACGTGTTAATGAATTGAGTACTTGCTGCCAAAGTGTCTTTGGCAAACACATGGGAAGCATGTGCTGTAAGAGAACAGAAGAATTAAAAATAGACCGGGCAACGACTATCATCCCAGGACAGACCCGGCCGAGCGCGGTAGACACGGTGCCAGGACCCGGGACACACAACATTTGTGTTAAAGATGCAGCTGAGATTTTATTTCAAAGAACACAGTACGTACAAGAAAGCCGAGTGAGAGCAAACCTTCACGCGCTCAGATACAGGGCTCCGGGCCCACCCTCATGGGGGTTCAGTTAGCTCAGGTGGCCCCACTTCCTGTGCTGCCTTCTCGCTGAGTCCCGTCAACACCTAACTCAGTGTCAGGTGTCTAAATCCAGGACCCTGGCCATGAACGCACAGGGTCGGGATGCTTCTGAATTTGAGGGATTACTGATTTTTTTTTTTGCTTTTTTTTTGGGGGGGAGGGTCATACCCAGCAATGCACAGGGGTTACTCCTGGCTCTGCACTCAGGAATTACTCCTGGCGGTGCTCAGGGGACCATATGGGATGCTGGGAATCAAACCCGGGTCGGCTGCGTGCAAGGCAAACGCCCTACCCGCTGTGCTATTGCTCCAGCCCCCGGGATTACTGATTTTTTAAAATTTGGTTTTTGGACCACTTCTGACGATGCTCAGGACTTAATCTTGGTTCTGTGCTCAGGGATCACTCCTGGAGAGCCTCGGGGGACCCTCGGGGGTGCTGGGATCAGACTCCAGTTGGGCAGTGCCTTAGGCCTTATGCTCTCTCAAGCTCCTGAAGGGTTACTTTTTATTTTTATTTTTTTGCTTTTTGGGTCACACCTGGTGATGCACAGGGGTTACTCCTGGCTCTGCACTCAGCTGGGAATCGAACCCGGGTCAGCCCTGTGCAAGGCAAATGCCCTCCCCACCGCGCTATCGCTCCAGCCCCCTGAAGGGTTACTTCACGATGGCAGTAATGCTGTTTGGAGGTGGGGGAGCGATTGGGCCACACCTGGCGATGCTCAAGGCGAACTCCCGGCTCTGCACTCAGGGGTCATGCCTGGTGTTGCTCGGGGGCCCATGAGAGATGCCGGGTACTGACGCTGGGTTGGCCGCGTGTAAGGCGAGCACCCTGGCCCGCCTGCCTCCATGCAGGGTTTTCCATAACCCTCCGAGTTGGGGCGGGGCACGCTCCGTCACAGCCTCTGTGACTTTCCACCCGCTGTGAAGGAGGCCAGTCTCATGCCAGCTCATGTCAGAGGGATGTTGCTAAATCAGGTTTGGTGTCCAGGATATGAAGAAATATCCCGGGTTTTTGTTTCAGAGCTTTAGGTTTCAGGGGCGTCACGGTCCCGGATACAGGGATTCCAGGTCTCCCTTCACGGTGGGTTCCAGCTAGCTTAGGTGGCCCCCACTTTCTGCAGGGCCTTCCCCGGGTCCCACGGCCGCCGAACTCAGTGTCGGGGTCTGAGCCCAGACCCCAGCAGCGGTGGGACCACAGCACCTAAGCACCATCCACACTTCATCGTGGTCCTTTCTTCTCAGAGATTCCTCTGGACGCAGTCCCATTGGGTGGGAAGGATCTAGACGTTGTCACGCCTTGCCAGGGCCTTGCCAGTGGGTGCAGGACCCCGGACCCGCTGGGACACAGCTGGAGGCACTCAGGGCTTATGTCTGCTCTGGGCCCGGGGTCACTCCTGGCGGAGCTCAGGGGGAGGGAATGGAGGACTAGGGGTCTCACCCAGGCCGACTGCCTTGCCGTACCCGCCTTACTGTCGCTCCAGCCCCAGGACCCCAAGTCTTGAGCAAAGGGGCGTCTGACCTTTTGTGACTGGCTAAAGATCCTGGGTCCTTCTTTCTTTTTTTTTTTTTGCTTTTTGGGTCACACCTGGCGATGCACAGGGGTTACTCCTGGCTCTGCACTCAGGAACCACCTCTGGCCGTGCTCAGGGGACCATATGGGATGCTGGGATTTGAACCCGGGTCGGCCGAGTGCAAGGCAAACGCCCTACCCGCTGTGCTATCTCTCCAGCCCCATCCTTCTTTCTTTTGTGGCATTTTTGAGTCACACCCAGTGATGCACAGGAGTTACTCCTGGCTCTGCACTCAGGAATTATTCCTGGTGGTGCTCAGGGGACCATATGGTATGCTGGGAATCGAACCCAGGTCGGCCATGTGCAAGGCAAACGCCCTCCCCGCTGTACTATCACTCCAGCCCCAGTCCTTCTCTTTATCTATCTATCTATCTATCTATCTATCTATCTATCTATCTATCTATCTATTTATTTTTGCTTTTCGGGTCACACCAGGCAATGCTCAGGGGTTACGCCTGGCTCTGCACTCATTAAATACCTGTGGCGGTGCTCAGGGGACCATATGGGATGCTGGGAATCGAACCCGGTCGGCCAAGTGCAAGGCAAATGCCCTACCCGCTGTGCTATCGCTCGAGCCCTGGGGTCTGTCTCTTTAGAGAAGTTCCTAAATGCAGAGATTTAAAAAAGTACCGCGTTTCCTGGGTGGGCTTGGGGCCGGGGAGCCCCGCCCCACAGCTGGGAAGGAGGGCGGCTCAGCAGCCTGGCTGCTCCCAGGTGGTGCCAGGGGAGAGACGGCGAGGGGTCAAGGTGGCAGCGATGTGTCCCGGCCCCCGGATCACTGACTCGGCTCTGGTGGTCACAGGGAGGCGGCGGCCTAGCTAGGGAGAGTTCTCGACCGCTGCACCAGGTGTATCCAGTAAGCCCGGAACCGCCCTCAATGGGAGGAACGAGGCACAGCTCCGGGTCGGACAGTTCGGGGTGAGGGCTCGCCTGTGCCAGCCGGCCTCGCCGGGCGTGAAGTCCGTCTTCCCGGGTGCTGAGACAGGGCTGGTCCTGCGGCTGAGATGAAAGGCAAGAAGGCAACGGAATCCGCGCTTGGTGGGATTCTGTGACAAGGCCACCTGTCAACTAAAAATGGGACTGGCCTCACCACTCCACGCCAGCTAGGCCTTGCAGGGGCCAGGTCACCCACGGAACCCAGCGTGGCTATTCCAGAGCTACTGCTCAGGGCTTACTCCTGGCTGTGTGATCCTTGGGGGACCAGGTAGGCTGGCGGGAACAAACCCAAGTTGGCTGTGTGCAAGGCGCCTACCCAGTGAACTATCTGTAGAGCCATTCCAGTTATTCTCTCTCTTTCAGTTTGTCTTTCTTTACCTATCTTCCTTCCTTCCTTCCTTCCTTCCTTCCTTCCTTCCTTCCTTCCTTCCTTCCTTCCTTCCTTCCTTCCTTCCTTCCTTCCTTCCTTCCTTCCTTCCATTTTTTTGTGGGGGTTACACCTGGCAATGCACAGGGGTCACTCCTGGCTCTGCACTCAGGAATTACCCCTGGCGGAGCTCAGGGGACCATATGGGATGCTGGGAATTGAACCTGGGTTGGCCGAGTGCAAGGCAAACGCCCTACCCGCTGTGCTAATTGCTCCAGCCCCATCTTTCTCCTTCTTGCTTTTCTCTCTCTCTCTCTTTCTCTCTTTCTTTCTTTCTCTCTCTCTCTTTCTCTCTTTCTTTCTTTCTCTCTTTCTTTCTTTCTTTCTTTCTTTCTTTCTTTCTTTCTTTCTTTCTTTCTTTCTTTCTTTCTTTCTTTCTTTCTCTCTCTCTCTTTCTTTCTTTTTCTTTCTTTCTTTCTTTCTTTCTTTCTTTCTTTCTTTCTTTCTTTCTTTCTTTCTTTCTTTCTTTCTTTCTCTTTTCTCTTTTTTCTCTCTTTCTCTCTTTCCCTTCCTTCCTTCCTTCCTTCCCTTTCTTTTCTTTCTTTCTTTCTTTCTTTCTTTCTTTCTTTCTTTCTTTCTTTCTTTCTTTCTTTCTTTCTTTCTTTCTTTCTTTCTTTCTCTTTTTTCTCTCTTTCTCTCTTTCCCTTCCTTCCTTCCTTCCTTCCTTCCCTTCCTTCCTTCCTTCCTTCCCTTCCTTTCTTTCTTTCTTTCTTTCTTTCTTTCTTTCTTTCTTTCTTTCTTTCTTTCTTTCTTTCTTTCTTTCTTTCTTTCTCTCTTTCTTTCTTTTCTTTCTTTCCTTCTCTTTCTTTCTTTCTTTCTTTCTTTCTTTCTTTCTTTCTTTCTTTCTTTCTTTCTTTCTTTCTTTCTTTCTTTCTCTTTCTTTCTTTTCTTTCTTTCCTTCTCTTTCTTTCTTTCTTTCTTTCTTTCTTTCTTTCTTTCTTTCTTTCTTTCTTTCTTTCTTTCTTTCTTTCTTTCTTTCTTTCTTTCTTTTTTTTTCTTTTCGGGTCACACATAGCGATCCTCAGGGGTTATTCCTGGCTTTGCACTCAGGAATTACTCCTGGCGGTGCTTGGGGGACCATATGGGATGCCAGGGATCGAACCCGGGTCGGCCGCATGCAAGGCAAATGCCCTACCTGCTATGCTATCGCTCCGGCCCCTCTTTCTTTCTCTTTCTTTCTTTCTTTCTTTCTTTCTTTCTTTCTTTCTTTCTTTCTTCTTCTTTCTTTCTTTCTTTCTTTCTTTCTTTCTTTCTTTCTTTCTTCTTCCTTCCTTCCTTCTCTTTCTTTCTTTCTTTCTTTCTTTCTTTCTTTCTTTCTTTCTTTCTTTCTTTCTTTCTTTCTTTCTTTCTTTCTTTCTTTCTTTCTTCCTTTCTCTCTCTCTCTTTTGGCTTTTGGGGCCACACCCAGGGATGCTCAGGTGTTACTCCTACTCTACTCTACACTCAGGAATCACTCCTGGCGGTGCTTAGGGGACCATATGGGGTACCGAGGGTCAAGCCTGGCTTGGCCGTGTGCAAGGCAAACGCCCTCCCTGCTGTGCTATCGCTCTGGCCCTTCCATGGTTATTCTTAATCTCTCCATCCCCTAATGCCTTCTAGGAAAGTTAATTCCAGGTACATGTTTGAAACACGGAAAACTGCTGATGGTGACTATGGACCCCTTTGAGTTTGGAAGGAGCTCCTGGCCGGGTTGGGAGAAGCCGCCCTTACCTGTGAGCTGGGAGAGTTTGGAAGCAGAGTATTCCTTCTCCTTTGGGTACTGTGTCCCAGCCTGCCAATAATTCCTACTGAGAGTTGATTCTGAGCGCTCAGAGATAAAGTCTTCCGAGAGGTCCCAGTGGGAAGGGAAGCTTCTGCAGCAGCTCGGGCATCTATTGCAGTCAGCACCCTCAGCGGAGGGACTGCTGGCCCTGAGGAAGTCACCTGGCTCCTGGCTTGGCTCGCGTCCTGCCGACCTCCGAGTTTTTCCTACTACCAAACTGGGGAAATGTTCATCTACGCTTGTTTCTGCCTTGTCAGCGAAAGACATAGTAACCGACCTAGTAGAGAGAAAGCGGTTTGGTTTGGTTTTCTAGGTTGAACAGCTACTGGCAGGAGAATGAAACTGTACTTGACTGTACTTAACTCTCAGGGAACCAGCAGGAGGGTGAAGCGATACGTCACCTAGAAACCTTTTCTGGGCAAAGCCTGGTGTTTCTAGGGGCCAGAGCGGTAGCCCAGCGGGGAGGGCATTTGCCTTGCGTGCGGCCAACCCAGGTTCGATCCCTGGCATCCCATATAGTCCCCTGAGCACCACCAGGGGTAATTCCTGAGTGCAGAGCCAGGAGCAACCCCTGTGCATCACTGGGTGTGACCCAAAAAGAAAAAAAAAAGGTTGGTGTTTCTATTGCTGTTGCATAAAACATGGGACTCCTGCAGCCAAATGCTCCCTACTGCTCACAGGTGATCTAAGGCTCTTAGGTGTAACCGCAGCGACAGCAGCTTCAGAGGGAGGCTCCGAGGGCTGTGGCACTCGCTCTGCACTGAGCGGGCTGTAGTCCTGAGCACTGCTGAGTGCCGCACCCCGCCCCTAGCCCCGATCCAAAGACAGACGAGAAGAAGGGCTGAAGAGACAGCTCAGAGGGTAAAGCTCTTGCCTTGCATGTGACTAGCCTGGAACCCCTTAGGGTTCCCCCGAGTGTGCCAGGAATGATCCCTGAGTGCAGAGCCAAGAGTGACTCCAGAGCGTCACCAGGTGTGGCCCAAAAGCAAAAAAAAAAAAAAAAAAAAAAGGGGGGGGGGAAGAAAGACAAAAATAAAAAAAATCAATTTATTCTATTCTGTAAGGGCCTTTTGCCTCCATCAGAACGGCAGTCAGCGGCAGTTCTGGGTGGTTAAAGACAGCCACAGACAAGTCCAGACCTACTGGCGGAGAGACACACACGTTTATTCATCACTGGGTCACCTGCTCCTGAGATCAAACACAGAATTAGGGCAGTTGTGCACTAGTTCTCTTGTGTCAACTTTTGTTTTAGAGTTAAGAGCAATAACGGGTTCCTGTGATGTTAGCCTGACCCACAATTACGAGTATTTTATATCTGAGTCCACGGAGACCCCCAGAGCACAGTCGCTACCCTCCTGATGGCATCCTGCCTACGCATGTGGGCAGGGGAGGAGGCCGGGAAAGACCCGCTTATTGAGGGCCTCCGAGATGGGTCAGGAGGGGGAGCGCTTGCCTGCTGCCGTCCACGGCTCACCCCTCGTTAGCTTTCTGGCACCACACAGGGTCCCCAGGCCCTGCCAGGGTCACTCCTGAGCACAGAGTCAGGATGGCCCTGGGCACCAGCAGGCATGGCCAACGCCCCCTGCCCCCAACCCAACCAAACTTGCTAATTTGCACGGAAAAACCATCCAGGGGGAAAATAGTTTGGAAGAAAATCCACTAATGAAAAATGAACTTTTGTTGTGTTCTGGCTATACTTTAAATTACCCCCCAAAAATAACCTTTTAGGGACAGGCAGATAGGATAGCACATAGGGCACTTGCCTTGCACAAGGCTGACCTGAGCTGACCCCAGGTGCTGCGTCTTGTTCCTGAGCCCTACCAGGAGTAATTTCCGAGGACAGAGTCAGGAGGAAGCCCTGAGCACTGTTGGATGAGGCTGGCCCCCCCAAAGAAATAAACTTTTATAAGCAATGGAACATAAAAGCTAAGATGGCCAGGTGGGCGAGGGGGGTGATGGGAGGGAACCTGGGGACACTGGTGCTGGGAAATGTACCCTGGTGGAGGGACGGGTGTGGGAACCCTGTATGACCGAAACCTAAGCATGAACATCTTTATAGGGGTCTGAATCTCACAGTGGTTCAATAAAAAATTTTTCAAAAGAAAACTAGAATAAAAACTTCAGGCACACAAAGTGAAAATAAAATAAAAAGTGAAAAATAAAAGCTACGATGGTCTATTTTAAATATTCAGTGTGGAAAAACAAAATCTCATTTGGGAGCTAAACAGCAGTAAAGCAGACGACAGAAATATGTTTTAAAAGATGGGGACAGACCTGGGGCTCCTCGTTACAGGATATAGGCCTAGAGTCAGTCACTGGAACTCTGGTAACCAAGGAACATGACAGGAAAACCAGCTTAGTCTGGTCCTCCAAGGATTTCTGCATCTCTGACTTTGGGGGAGTTTGATAAAATGAAGTGTAATTTAAAATCACTTTGGGGGCAAGAGACTTCGTACAGTGGGTGGGGCTCTTGCCTTGCGTGTGGATGACCCAAGTTTGATTCCTGGCACCCCAAAGTCCTCCTTCCCAGCACCACCAATGTGATCCTCCTTGAGTGCAGAGCCAGGAGAAACCCCTGAGCCCCACTGGGTGTGACTCAAAAAACAAAGAAGATATAAATAAAAAATAAAAAGCACTTTGGGGCTGGAGTGATAGTATAACAGGTGGGCACACACGTAGCCCACCAGGGTTTGATCCCACTAGCCCCTATGGTCCCTCTAGCCTGCCAGGAGCAACCGCTGAGCACTGCTGGGGTGACCCAAAAACCAAATAAATAATCACATTTTTTTTTGCTTTTTTTTGGGGGGGTCACACCCGGCAATGCACAGGGGTTACTCCTGGCTCATGCACTCAGGAATTACTCCTGGCGGTGCTCAGGGGACCATATGGGATGCTGGGAATCAAACCCAGGTCCACCGCGTGCAAGGCAAACGCCTTACCCGCTGTGCTATCGCTCCAGCCCCTAAATAAACACATTTTAAACATCTCTTTGGTGTAGGTTTTTATGGACAGCTCAGGACCCCCGTGAGAGATCCCCCAAGGCCACTTGCACGGCTTCTTCAGGCTCCGGATGCTCAAACGGCCTCTCAGCCCTGCAGTGAGGACCTTTGCTTGGCCCATTGGAAGGAGAGGCCGCCCCGTGCCGTGGTGCTCAGTGCTTGGGAGACACAGGGCAGTGCTCGGGGCTGAGCCAGCCGCCTTGAGCTGTGTGCGAGCCCCCCGCACTCCCGACGGATCCGTGAGCCTGGGGTAGGCAGAAGCCTCTGAGTGAGGCGGGCTGCGTGAGGGCGCATCTCGTGCTGGGCTCCCCCCTGCTCAGCTGACGCCCCGGGCCTCACCTGCTCATGTCCGACACAGGGGTCCAAGGAGCCTCCCTGTCTGAAGTGGGACTTTTTCGTGTGGGGCGTTTTGGGCCACACCCAGCAGTGCTCAGGGCTTGCTCCTGGTTCTGTACTCAGGGCTCACTTCTGGCAGGCTCGGGGACCCTATGGGATGCCTGGGATTGAACCAGGTCAACTACATGCAAGGCAAAGGCTCTACCCACTGTACTATCGGCCCAGCCCCATGAACTGAGTCTTTCTTTTCTTTCTTTCTTCTTTTCTTTCTCCTTCTTTCTTTCTTTCTTTCTTTCTTTCTTTCTTTCTTTCTTTCTTTCTTTCTTTCTTTCTTTCTTTCTTTCTTTCTTTCTTTCTTTTTCCCTCTTTTCTTCTCTTTCTTTCTTTCTTCCTTCCTTCCTTCCTTCCTTTCTCTTTCTTTCTTTCTTTCTTTCTCTTCTTTCTTCTTTCTTTCTTTCTTTCTTTCTTCCTCCTTTCTTTCTCTCTCTCTCTTTCTTTCTTCTTTCTCCTCTCTTCCTCTCTTTCTCTTTCCTCTTCTCTCTTTTTCTTCCTTTCTTTTTTTTTTTTTGGGTGGATGGACACAGCTGGCGTTACTCAGGGCTTACTCCTGGCTCTGCACTCAGGAGTCACTCCTGGTGGGGCTCAGGGACCCTGTGGGATGCCGGGGACTGAGCCCAGGTCAGCCATGTGCAAGGCAAGCACACATCTGGGCCCATCCTGCCTCTTTCTTGGGCCATGTCCTGTGTCTGCCTGTGTGGGGACCCTTTAGGTCCCATTTGAGGGTGCCTGCGGATGTGTCTCGACAAATGTGCAATGAGATTGTTTTGGACCAGCTGTTTCTGACAGGCTCCTTGTGGGCTGATCCCCCCGCCAGGGGACTAAGGCCTAGGAGGAGTTTTCTCCTCTCCCACCTCGGAGCCTCCGTGAGTCAGCATGGAAGGACAGGGGTGCCAACTCAAGAGTTCCTTGGGTGACAGTCCCACACCTGCCCAAGTGGGACCCAGCCTGTCCCTTATAAGTCTCGTGACCATCAACAGCGGGTCGAGCTTCTTGGGCTGCCAGCGGGGGCTATGAGACGGCAGGTGACCTGTGCCGGTGTCACACAGGAAACAGGCCCGGCCGGAGCAGGTCAGGTGCACACCCGGGGCTGGGAGGGAGCCGGAGGCCCCCCGCCCACCCACCGAGAGCGAGCCGGGCTCTGCCGAGTCTCCTGACTCTCTCTGCGATATGCTGCCAGGGACAAGTGTGCGCCTGACC